>NW_027253303.1:505250-724468 GCF_044704955.1 Pristiophorus japonicus
CTTGGCTGATGCGGCGTAGTCTGGAGATGCCGAGGGCGATTCTAATGCCCTCTGCCCCGCCACTGCTATCGTAACCGAGCTCGGCACAAAGCAATTAGTTCATCGATACAGTGTGATCGAGGCCCAGAAGAGGTGAGGGCCTAGGGGCAGTACGGGCCAGCCCACACTGCGATATGTGTGTGTACACTAGGTCGCTGCAGCAGAGCTGGTCTCCAGTCGTCTTGGTTAACCCTTGCCACTGGACCAAGACCTAGCTCTGTCAAGCCCGTGTGGTGGCTGGTGTGCAATGGCCACACGTTAAAAAAATCCACGCACAGGCATCAAGATTTAGTTCGGGACCTGGAATATTAGGTCCTTTATTGAAACACCTGTGAACTTTGGTATGGAAGCAAGTCATCCTCGACTCGAGAGATTGCCTACAATGGTGATGACAGCCACATGCTACTGACTTTTTTTTAAAGTTGCTCAAAAATAGTGCCGTGTTTACCAATAAATACCTGAACTGTGGCAACCTCAGTTTGTCCGTTTACAAACGGTTCACTGCCGAGCTGTGCTTTAGGTCATGTGCCCAGGCTGAGTCACCAAAGTCATTCACACAAAAGGGTTGGCAACTCTGGTTGAACATTTCCCTGGAAGTTTCATCACGTGACCACCCGCCTCAGACAGCCCAATGAAACAGCTTTCATCGTCGCTGGGTCAAAATCCTGGAACTCCCTCCCCAACAGCACTGTGGGAGCACCTTCACCACACGGACTGCAGCGGTTCAAGAAGGCGGCTCACCACCCACCTTCTCAAGGGGCAATTAGGGATAGGCAATAAACGCCGGCCTTGCCAGCGATGCCCACATCCCAGGAACTAATTAAACACTTTTGTTATTGCCCCCTTGATTGTCCAGGAGATGAATCTACAATTCCTGGAGACTCCAGGCCAGTCCAGGAGGGTTGGCAACCCAAACTCACGCAACTGTAAAACGCCACTTTTCCTCGTGTTTTGTAGTTTATGTCCTGAATTTAAATGACATTTGCCAATCAGAGGACACACGGTAACGAAAGTCAAACCTCTCACAACAGTGTATATTTATACAGCATCTTTAACGTAGTAAAACGTCCCAAGGCGATTCACAGGAGCATTATAAGACAAAACAAATAAATTTGACACCGAGCCACTGAAGAAGAAATTAAGGCAGAGTCAAAGAGGTAAGTTTTAAGGAGCATCTTAAAGGAGGAAAGAGAGGTAGAGAGGCGGAGAGGTTTAGGCAGGGAGTTCCAGAGCTTAGGGCCCAGGCAACAGAAGGCACGGTTCACCGATGGTTGAGCGATTATAATCAGGGATGCTCAAGGGGGCAGAATTAGAGGAACGCAGACATCTCGGGTGGGTTGTAGGGCTGGCAGAGATTAGAGAGATACCACAGGGGAAACACAAAGCCTGTTACAATCACCGACAAGGCCCAGTTACCTGGGGAGCACTGTGCGTAGGAGGAGCTGAGGCCTTGCACAGGGCAGTACCATCCCGGGTCACATGGATGAGGGTATTGCGAGGCCTCGGGGCAATAATGTCCTACTGGGCACATGCCCCCTGCTGCTGGGGAATCCGGTGTTGGTGCAAAACCAGCTTTAGCGCAGTAGTATCCAGCTCTGAAGAAATAAAAATAATGAAACACATTTTTGATGTGGGTACAGGGGAATGGAACACCTTACCAGTCTTCCCACCAGCATCAGATCAGGTGCAGCATGGATTAGATGCAAAATAAAGATCTCTCGAGCTTAATCCCCAGGTCCCTCAATGAGATTTGCAGTTGACGTTGATTGTGCTTTGACAGATTAGACCATTTTCCTGAAAGCAAACATTCCCACAGCTTGCCGCTCCAATCCTTTCTGTAGAATTTTCAGCACAGAAACAGGCCATTCGGCCCAACTGCTCCAAGCTGGTGTTTATGCTCCACACGAGCCTAAGTTATGCTCTACACAAGCCACCCACTTACTTTCAATGACGTGCACGATGCTTCGAACGGTCACCGTTTACAAACCCAACGCATCTCGCTGCTCCCAAGCACCTTAGAGCACCACCCACTTCAAGATCATGGGCTGGATTATCTGTTGCTGTCTGCCTCGGTTTTTGCCCTGGGGAGGCCGGCTCTTTAGCAGCCTAGCACCCACAAGAGGTGTGCAACGCCTCCCTTACCGCTCCGCCCCAGGCCCAGGGCCCAGTTGCCCAACTTTGCTGACTGAGGCCCAAGTTTTTTCCAGGCGGTATCAGGACCGCCTGGAAAATCGGTCAAAAAGCTGACAGGAGCGATAAATCAGCCGTTGCACACCAGAGCTGCGGGGGGAGTGACGGACAATAACGAAAGTTCGGTCGGTACATCCTGTGGCCCCGTTGCGCGGAACTCCGAATCAGATCCTGGGGAAAAGCCGAGTCTTAAAGGCGCGGCATAGTAACGCACCCATTAAAGATTTCCCCCTGCACTGTTACATCTGTCTGCCGCTGCAAACTGGGAGGTTCATGCACCGCGCTGTGTGTAAACGTTGCACTGACTATGACCCTCCAAGGGAAGAGCTTCCTCACCCCATTAAGTAGCCACCAGTTAACGACTCTGCAAGCCTGTACCCACTGTTTTGTTTTTCCAGACGTTGTTCTTGGTGGGCTTTCAATGAGGCGCACGCACCTAATTTACCGACCGTGGCACAAGCGTGGGCCTTGCACCAGGAATACGTCGTGATCGGAGTGATCAGCAGCAGCCGGGCACTAATGATTTGATCGCCCGGTGAGCCTCTAATGAATTTTCCGTCGGGGCGCTAAACACTGCGCGGCCGGTTGCTAAGCTCTAATGCTCACATTAACGCCCCCCCTGGCCACTAACTGAGTGTTGGACAACCGAAAATCCAGCCCAAAGTGTTTTATTTAAGTTGCATAAGGTTGCATAAACGTGGCCTGTATTGCCTTGAGTATAAAAGCCAAGTTTGAGGGATGATCTGATTGAGGTGTGTAAAATGTTAAAAGGGTTTGAGAGGGTAGATACTTCCTCTGGCGGGGGATTCAAGAACGAGGGGGTCATGTAACTAAAATTAGATCCAGGCCGTTCAGGAGTGAACTCAGGAAGCAATTTTTCATACAAAGGATAGTAAAACTCTGGAACCCTCTCCCCCAAAAGACTGTGGATGTTGGGACAATTGGAGCTTTCAAGGCTGAGCTAGAGGTGTTTTTGTTGGGGAAGGGGTCTCAAGCGATAGGGAGCAAAGGAGTTGAGGTACGGATCAGCCAGGATCTCATTGACTGGGGGAGCAGGCCCGAGGGGCTGAACGGCCTCCTCTGGTTCCTAATGCTCCGAAAAGACTTTCATTTTCTTTCTCTTCAAAACACTCAGGGGCTGAACTTCATCACCTCACCGCCCGCTGCCGTCGACATTCCTCCTGAAGACCCGCCCAGTGCCACTTTGGGGGTGACCTGGAGCGGGCGGGAGGGGCGAGCCGCCGGGAACCGCACGCTGACGTCAGCGGACGGCCGAGTGGCGCAACTGAGCTCCCGCCCGCCGAGCTGCCAGATTCCTGCGGGCGGGAATCGGCGGGACTCGGCGGCAGAACGGGGGGGGGGAGGGGGGGTGGGCCGCTGCAAGGAGGCCGGTCTGTTCCCGACGGTGGGTCTCAAGAACTTGAAAAAAAGTGAACGTTTTAAATATTTTTTTTCCCACAGCGACTTACCTGGATGGGGGGTCCCCTGAAGGTCTTCCGATTGTTTAAAACATTTTTTTACTGATGCTTTTTTGTTTCAGGTCTTCGACCCTCCGTGGGCCCGATCCCATCCTCAGCGGCACTTGGGCAACAAGCGACTCTGCCGCCGAAAATGAGAGCGCCCGCCCGCTGCCGCCCAGGTTGTACGTCGTCCATTTGCCGCCGAGGGATTTCGGCGATAAATATCCCGCCCAAAGCACCGTCCGGTAGCTCGGTGGCCACCGGCGGCACTTTGGGCAGCACTTGGGCGGGCAGAGGCCTTGCTGGAAATCAGCCCCCTCAGTTTCAATAACTCAAGGCCAGTGGCTGAGACAAATGGTACAGCAAAAGCATTACTTGGTTCCAAAGCTCACGATGATGTACCGAGCTGTCGCCTACCTGCATGGCCCAGTAGGTTTCTCCAGGCCTGTGCCCTGGCAATAGAAGCCGGATGGGCAATCATGGCACGCCGAGCCATTCTTCTGACCGACGAACTGGTTGTATGTGCCTGGAGGACACGGGAACTGTGCAGGTTGGTTGGTTTTGACTGGACAATAATGACCCTTAGGGCAGGGGTGGTGTAAATAGTCAGCAGCAGCTCTTGGGCAGTAATAACCTAGAGTGTTAAAACATACAACATCCGTCATAACAGTGTGAAAAACCTCCTGAGTGTAAACTTAACAAAGACAAAACCGAGATAGTTACAGTCTAGTGAAAGTTCATTTCTTTGTGTATTTTGCACCTTCCCATATTTAGATTATCCTTTTCTGCATGAACAGTAGCAGAGTCTCAAAGTTTATAATATTAAATTTTTCATACACTACGTGTCATCAATTTCAAATACAGTTGAATAGGGGAGTCATCATCATCATCATCATCATAGGCAGTCCCTCGAAGCGAGGATGACTTGCTTCCACGTCAAAAAAGGGATGAGTTCACAGGTGTTTCAATGAAGGACCTAATATTGTACATTAATGATTTAGACGAGGGGATTAAATGTAGTATCTCCAAATTTGCGGATGTCACTAAGTTGGGTGGCAGTGTGAGCTGCGAGGAGGATGCTATGAGGCTGCAGAGTGACTTGGATAGGTTAGGTGAGTGGGCAAATGCATGGCAGATGAAGTATAATGTGGATAAATGTGAGGTTATCCACTTTGGTGGTAAAAACAGAGAGACAGACTATTATCTGAATGGTGACAGATTAGGAAAAGGGGAGGTGCAACGAGACCTGGGTGTCATGGTACATCAGTCATTGAAGGTTGGCATGCAGGTACAGTCGGCGGTTAAGAAGGCAAATGGCATGTTGGCCTTCACAGCGAGGGGATTTGTGTACAGGGGCAGGGATGTGTTACTACAGCTATACAGGGCCTTGGTGAGGCCACACTTGGAGTATTGTGTACAGTTTTGGTCTCCTAACATGAGGAAGGCATTCTTGCTATTGAGGGAGTGCAGCGAAGGTTCACCAGACTGATTCCCGGGATGGCGGGACTGACATATCAAGAAAGACTGGATCAACTGAGCTAGTATTCACTGGAGTTCAGAAGAATGAGAGGGGATCTCATAGAAACGTTTAAAATTCTGACGGGTTTAGACAGGTTAGATGCAGGAAGAATGTTCCCAATGTTGGGGATGTCCAGAACCAGGGGTCACAGTCTAAGGATAAGGGATAAGCCATTTAGGACCGAGATGAGGAGAAACGTCTTCACCCAGAGAGTGGTGAACCTGTGGAATTCTCTATCATAGAAAGTTGTTGAGGCCAATTCACTAAACATATTCAAAAAGGAGTTAGATGTAGTCCTTACCACTAGGGGGATCAAGGGGTATGGCGAGAAAGCAGGAATGGGGTACTGAATTTGCATGTTCAGCCATGAACTCATTGAATGGCGGTGCAGGCTCGAAGGGCCGAATGGCCTACTACTGCACCTATTTTCTATGTTTCTATGTTTCCATTCCAGGTCCAGAACTACATCCTGAAGGGTGGAAGATGCCTGTGCGTGGATTTTTTTAACGTTGCACACCAGCCACCACATGGGCTTGACAGAGCCAGGTCTTGGTCCAGTGGCAACGGTTAACCAAGAGGACTGGAGACCAGCTCTGCTGCACGGACCCAGTGTGCACATATCGCAGTGTGGGCTGGGCCCGTGCTGCCCCTGGGCCCTCGCTTCTTCTGGGCCCTGAACTCACGCCTCTCCTGGGCCCCGATCACGTCCCTCTACAGTCTCTCGCCGCTCCTACGCCCCGACCTCCTGCTGTACCTGCCCACACTCCATTCACCGACCTGGACCTTGATGAAGTCCCTCTTCACTGCCGTTGCCCTCCTGCACCAGCTCGCGCTGTACCTTGCCGTGGTATGACACCACGCTGCCCATGGCCGCCGCTCACCGCTCCTTGTATGGCCCCGACCTGCCGCTGATGTTCCCTCGCAGGTCAGGGCAGCACGGGCCCAGCCCACACTGCGATACGTGTGCGCACTAGGCCCGTGCAGCAGAGCTGATCTCCAGTCGTCCTGGTTAGCCCTTGCCACTGGACCAAGACCTAGCTCTGTCAAGCCCGTATGGTGGCTGGTGTGCAACGGCCACCACACGTTAAAAAAATCCACCCACAGGCATCTTCCACCCTTCAGGATGTAGTTCGGGATCTGGAATATTAGGTCCTTCATTGAAACTCCTGTGAACTCATCCCTTTTTGGCGTGGAAGCAAGTCATCCTCGCTTCGAGGGACTGCCTATGATGATAAGTTGTTTTATAAGCAAGAACACAACAGAATTGAGAGACTTCAGATAATCACGCCACACAATCACTCACTGTTCAGAGCCCAGAACTATATTGATACAGGCAACTGTTTACAGACAGAACTTCCTTTCTAATTGTTTATATAAGCAGTTTTAATGTTAAATGTTGATATAAAAGCGCGACCTTAAATGATAAAAACCAGAAACTGGAAAGAATGTGCGTACATACACAAGATTTTTAATCATATCAATAAGGCATTTTATTCTGCTGGCTTTTCTGAATTTTGTGCTCACTGGGAAATGGAACACTTCAGGCAGCCAGTGCCAGCATCAAGCCAATTACTCACAGCACACTTAGATGCAAACTGCAGTGGCTCAAGGGCAAGACCTATCACCAGCTTCTCAGGGTAACTAGGGGCTGGGCAATAAGTGTGGCCTTGTCAGCATCGGCCGTGTCCCAGGAAAAAATTTATAAAGTAAAGCTCCTTCTACTTAGACTCAAACAATGTACCTTATCCTCAATCTCTATCCAATGCTGGTTTCCATATCCCACACCAGCAACTTGATGGCCATCGGTGTTGAATTAAGGGCAGTTTTAGAGGTCCACAGTATCAGCTGTGGCTCAGTGGGTAGCACACTTGCCTCTGACTCAGAAGGTTGTGGGTTCAAAACCCACTCCAGAGACTTGAACACAAAAAAAATCTAAGTTGACACTCCAGTACTGCACTGTCGGAGGTGTTGTCTTTTGGATGAGAAGTTAAACTGAGGCCCTGTCTGCCCTCTCAGGTGGATGTAAAAGATCCCATGGCACTATTTTGAAGAGCAGAGGAGTTCTCCCCGGTGTCCTGGCCAATATTTATCTCTCAATCAACGTAACAAAAAACAGATTATCTGGTCATTATCACATTGCTGTTTGTGGGAGCTTGCTGTGCGCAAATTGGCTGCCGCATTTCCCACATTACACCAGTGACTACACTCCAAAAGTACTTCATTGGCTGTAACGTGCTTTGAGATGTCCGGTGGTTGTGAAAGGTGCTATATAAATCTAAGTCTTTCTTTTTTTTTTATTTCCACAAGGAACTGGGCTGAGAATTCTCAACTTGATGTTGAACAGCTCCAGCCAGCAGACACCAGACTCTCCTCCCTTCAGTCAGAACAGGCGCGCTCTTACATCGGAACAGAGGCAGATTGTTCTTGGTCACTCTGCACCATTTCCATTGGGCACTTTCAACTTCTGAAGTCTGGTGCCTGCTATTCTTCACTTCCAACCACCTGCCCACCTGTGCGGTCATCTCGAGTGAGCCAGGCTCCAGGAACCAAAAGAAAGGGGAGGAACATTGGGCTAGAATTCCCTATCAGCCTGCCAGCACCTGATCGCCGCCCAAAAGCCCGCTAAGACTGGGAAGATTATCGCCGGTGAAAATTACCCCCCCCCGACCCCTTAAAAATAAAATTATCCCCCGAGCGAAAAACATGGGCCTTCCATTCTGGGCGAAAAAGTGCAATTTAGGGTCGATTGGGCGGTTTGTAAATAAAATGGGCAACATTTTTTTTAAAAATCAATAAAAATTTACCCCGAGGCTGTGGGTTGGGCCAGAAAAACAACAAAAATAATTTTTTCAAAAGAACATTAACCAAAAAATCAAAAAAACATTCCCAAGAGACTTTAAAATGAAAACCCGATCACTTACCTTTTTCTTGCAGGGCTACTCACCTACCGCCCAGCTCCGCTGGTCCTCGTGGGCGATTTTTGCTAAAACTCAGCTACGGGTCCCCGCTGAGCCAAATATTGCCCCCGGGCAATCTGAGGGCGCTGCATACCGGCGGTCCGCTTCCCAGCTGTACCTCGAAACCGCTGGCGTAACTCAGGTAAGGAATTTTTCATTTACCTGATTACCGCCCGCAATGGCCAATATTGCGCAGAAACCGGGCGGTAAGCCATAGGAAATTCTAGCCCATTGTTACAACATGGGCCTGTCAGCCGATGAATTACAGACAGACACATTCCCCCCTCACTGATTGGGAATGTATCGGTCGGTGAATGGACGGGTGGCCCTATGTTTTGACATACAATGTACAGTAGATTACACACACAGCTGTACATTTACATTAACTATCTGCTATTCTCAACAAAACTTATTCCCAAGAGTAGCGAGTATAACGAAGAGCATACAAGTCAGGGAAATAAAAACACTGATACTTATAAGTACTGATACAAAAAGTTCTTACCTGCTGGACAGCTCTCACAGGAACTTTGACCTGTTACATCTTGGTACTCGCCAGGTGGACATGACAGAGGTGTGTCGGTTCCCAAGGGACAATAATGTCCTTTGGGACATATCCCTCCAGAGCCTGTTAAAGTAAAATAAGGGAGCATTTTAGTGGTTCAAACCATGTTTAAAACTGTGAGATAAAGATAGTGCTCCCGACGCAGAGCTTAATTCTGACAAGAGAATACATAGACCATCAGGTATGGAGGCGACTGTAATGTATACACCTGTGAGTATGCTCACAGGTGAATAGTTGTAGAGCTGTTGCATTGTGAGCAGCTCAGCCAGGCATGTGATGTTCACAAGACTCAATAAAACCCCAGCCAGTTGGGTCTAGGTCATCCACGATGAGGTATGCAGTTGTGGGTGGAGTGGATGAACTGGTAATGTGTAGTGTGATTGTTAAACCTTTGTTAACAAACCAACTAGTTCTTAATAGCAATGCGTTGCAATGAATTCTTCAGCAGAGAACCCATGAAGCAAATACATTATACCTACTGCACCTGATCTGCTGTTCCCCTGATTTTGCGGTTATTAATTTTAATGGCCGTTAAACTTGGAATCGGGTACACCGACCTCGCGCCCAATTATTCGCCTGTTCAGAAGGACTCTCCACAGGGAAATTGGCCCCTTAACTGTTATACTTCAGGCTCAGTGTAACAGTCCCTACTCAACATTGCCATTCCATCACTCTTCCTCCTTATCAAAGTGCCGTTAATTGTTGCTGCGCGTGAGGCCAGGATCAGGAACTACTCTTTTACACCATTAAGATAACAAAAGAAAGACTTACATTTATATAGCCTCAGGATTTCCCAAAGTGCTTTACAGCCAATGAAGTACTTTTGGCGTGTAGTCACTGTTGTAATGTAGGAAACGCGGCAGCCAATTTGCGCACAGCAAGCTCCCACAAACAGCAACTACTACCGGGCAGTCCCTCGTGATGAGGATGACGCTCTTCACACCAAAAAAAGATGGGCTCACAGGTGTTACAATGAGTTACACCTTAAAGGGTGGAAGATGCCTGTGCGTGGATCTTTTTAACCTGTGGCACAGCAGCCACTACACGGGCTTGACAGAGCTAGGCCTTGGTCCAGTGGCGAGGATTGACCAAGACGACTGGAGACCAAGCTCTGATGTGCCTCGCCTTGGCCCCAACCCTGCTGCTGTTAAATGCTGTGCCGCTCCTGGGTCATGGCATCGCTGCTGTTAAATGTTGTGCTGGGCTTGACCTCTACCCCCCACTGGGCGCCGACGCTGCCCCTCGCTGGGCTCCGACGCTGCCCCTCGCTGGGCTCTGACGCCGCCCCTCGCTGGGCTCCGACGCTGCCCCTCGCTGGGCTCCGACGCTGCCCCTCGCTGGGCTCCGACGCTGCCCCTCGCTGGGCTCTGACGCTGCCCCTCGCTGGGCTCCGACGCTGCCCCTCGCTGGGCTCCGACGCTGCCACTCGCTGGGCTCTGATGCCGCCCCTCGCTGGGCTCTGATGCCGCCCCTCGCTGGGCTCCGACGCTGCCCCTCGCTGGGCTCCGACGCTGCCCCTCGCTGGGCTCCTACGCTGCCCCTCGCTGGGCTCCAACGTTCCCCTCGCTGGGCTCCAACGTTCCCCTCGCTGGGCTCCGACGCTGCCCCTCGCTGGGCTCCGACGCTGCCCCTCGCTGGGCTCCGACGCCGCTCCTCGCTGGGTTCCGACGCCGCCCCTCGCTGGGCTCCGACGTTCCCCTCGCTGGGCTCCAACGTTCCCCTCGCTGGGCTCTGACGCCGCCCCTCGCTGGGCTCCGACGCTGCCCTCGCTGGGCTCCGACGTTCCCCTCGCTGGGCTCCGACGCTGCCCCTCGCTGGGCTCCGACGCCGCTCCTCGCTGGGTTCCGACGCCGCCCCTCGCTGGGCTCCGACGCTGCCCCTCGCTGGGCTCCGACGCCGCCCCTCGCTGGGCTCCGACGTTCCCCTCGCTGGGCTCCGACGTTCCCCTCGCTGGGCTCCGACGTTCCCCTCGCTGGGCTCCGACGCCGCCCCTCGCTGGGCTCCGACGCCGCCCCTCGCTGGGCTCCGCGCCGCCCCTCGCTGGGCTCCGACGCCGCCCCTCGCTGGGCTCCGTCGCCGCCCCTCGCTGGGCTCCCAGCCGCCCCTCGCTGGGCTCCGACGCCGCCCCTCGCTGGGCGCCGACGCTGCCCCTCGCTGGGCTCTGACGCCGCCCCTCGCTGGGCGCCGACGCTGCCCCTCGCTGGGCTCTGACGCCGACCCTCGCTGGGCTCCGACGCTGCCCCTCGCTGGGCTCTGACGCCGCCCCTCGCTGGGCTCCGACGTTCCCCTCGCTGGGCTCCGACGCCGCCCCTCGCTGGGCTCCGACGCCGCTCCAATGGGCTACCTGGACTCCAGTGACGCCAGTCCAGTCGCCCTTGCAGAAGTGGTCGCACGCCTGGGCCAGCTTGAACCACTCCCACCGTGGCTAGCTCTCCTACTTCTACCCCGCCTGCGGCCGATGGTGTTTTCACGCAGCCACAAACAGCGATGTGACAACGACCAGATAACCTGTTTTAGTGATGTTGATTGAGGGATAAATATTGTCCAGGACACAGTGCCATGGGATCTTTAACGTTCACCTGGGAGAGCAGACGGGGCCTCGGTTTAACGTCTGATCCGAAAGTGCAGCATTCCCTCAGCATTGGAGTGGCAGCCTAGATTTTGTGCACCAGTCTCTGGAGTGGGACTTGAACCCACAACCTTCTGACTCCGAGGCGAGGATGCGACCTCATGGCTGACAATGTCGTGGAAGGACCAGGGAGAAATTTGCACACAGAAATAGTTGTGTCTAAGTTTCTTCCTTAGCCCTGGATTAAGCACACGCATTAACTTAAAGCATAGTACAGATTTCAATGGATTTTTTTTGCAAATAATATATAATATATACAATCACAAATATATTGCAATATATACATAAGAACATAAAAATATAAGAAATAGGAGCAGGAATAGGCCATATGGCCCCTCGAGCCTGCTCTGCCATTCAGTAAGATCATGGCTGATCTGATCATGGACTCAGCTCCATTTCCCTGCCCGCTCCCCATAACCCTTGACTCCCTTATCGCTCTAAAATCTGTCTATCTCCGCCTTAAATATATTCAATGACCTAGCCTCCACAGCTTTCTGGGGCAGAGCATTCCATAGATTTACAATCCTCTGAGAGAAGAAATTTCTCATCTCAGTTTTAAATGGGCGGCCCCTTATTCTAAGACTATTTCCCTGAGTTTTATTTTCCCCTATGAGTGGAAATATCCTCTCTGCATCCACCTTGTCAAGCCTCCTCATTATGTTATAAGTTTCAAAAAGATCACCTCTCATTCTTCTGTTCTCCAATGAGTGGAGGCCCAACCTACTCAACCTATCTTCATAAGTCAACCCCCTCATATTGGTCTTTTTTTATTATGTGGTGTCTGGCTCAAAACAGAGGTAACGCTGATTCTGTGCTCCCACTGGGGAAGGCATGTTTGATGGGAGTGCAGATCAGTATATGGCTGCAATGCATGGCTTCCCATTGGGAACATGGAATCACAGAATTATCCTGATTACCAATGTCCTTTCAACTCTGGGATATTCAAGCCTAGCTCAATCTATAGAGGATGTTGCCAGGACTGGAGAATTTTAGTTGTGAGGAAAGATTGGACAGGCCAGAGTTGTTTTCTTTGGAACAGAGGAGGCTAAGGGGAGACTTAATTGTTATGTATAAAATTATGAGCGGCCGAGATAGAGTGGATAGGAAGGACCTATTTCCCTTTGCAGAGGGGTCAATAACCGGGTGGTATAGATTTAAAGTAATTGGTAGAAGGATTAGAGGGGAGTTGATGAGAAATTTTTTCACCCACAGGGTGGTGGGGGGTCTGGAACTCACTGCCTGAATGGGTGGTAGAGGCAGAAACCCTCACCGCATTTAAAAAGTAATTGGATATGCACTTGAAGTGCCGTAACCTACAGGGCTACGGACCAAGAGCTGGAAAGTGGGATTAGGCTAGACAGTACTTTGTCGGCCGGCGCGGACAGGGTGGGCTGAATGGCCTCCTTCTGTGCCGTAAATGTCTATGATTCCCCGGTCCATTGTAAGGATCCTACATGAAATGACTTTGGCCAGACCTAGCCCAATCATTAGTGGGCTGCAGTTCCACAGCACAAAGCTGCTCGTAGAACCTGTGTAAAAAATGAGCAAGTTGACACAGAGAGACCACAGACATGGGTGTGGGGGAAACAGTCGCCCTTTTCACTCTCCTGCATCAGCTCGCGCTGTACGCTGAAGTGGTATGCTGCCAGGGGCCGCTCGCCGCTCCTTTTATGTCGGTGATTGGAGCGTGGGAAGGTACAGCAGGAGTGGCAAGAGACTGTGGAGGGACGTGATCGGGGCCCAGGAGAGGCGCGAGTTCGGAGCCCAGAAGAGGCGAGGGCCCAGGGGCAGCACGGGCCAGCCCGCACTGCGATATGTGTGCGCACTAGGCCCATGCAGCAGAGCTGGTCTCCAGTTAGACTTGGATAATCCTTGTCACTGGACCAAGACCTAGCTCTGTTAAGCCCGTGTGGTGGCTGGTGTGCAACGGTCACCACACGTTAAAAAAATCCACACACAGGCATCTTCCACCCTTCAACATGGTGTTTAGGACCTGGAATATTAGATCCTCCATTGATACACCTGTGAACTCATTGAACTCATCCCTTTTTGGCGTGGAAGCTAGTCATCCTCGATTCGAGGGACTGCCTAAGAAGAAGAGTGTGGGGGAAACCTGTTGTGTATGCAACACCTTATAACCAGCATTCTACCGCCACCAGAGGGCACATCTGTTGGAGTCCCAACAGATCCCTGCATCACTTGGGAGCACTGTATATAAGCAGGGCTCCCATGCTGTGCCAGCACTCTGGAGTCAGAATAAAGAGACTAAGGTCACACTTACTCAAGTCTACAGTACTCAGTCACATTGCTTTATTTGAGACATAACAAAACAGAAGAAAAACCTTGTGTTGGTGGAGAATTGCAACTGTCGGGAGGGTGCAATTATAGCACGTTGCTGGGACACAGTAAGTGAGCCTCAGAGTGTATCTGACTGAACTATGATTGGTCCAGGATAATGACACTGAGTGCTCACTGTGAAGGAACAAAAGATGGGTTGAGAAGAGGTCTTCTTTTGTTCCTTTACTTGTCCCATTACCATCTCCTTTTGCCTTGCACCATCATCCCGTTTGTCATTTAATCTCTTCTGCCTTCTACCCCTATCACAGACCTTCCCTTTTGTTCTTTCCTCCCCTCCCCCCCTCTCCCTGCCTCCACACTTGCTTAAAACCTGTTACATCTCTAACTTCTTCCAGTTCTGATGAAAGGTCATCGACCTGAAACGTTAGCCCGTTAACGTAAATGTTAACCAGACATAAGACTCCCAAAGCATGCGCTCTACTCGGAACTCCTTCAAGGTAAACGAGCCAAAGGTGGGCAGAGGAAACGTTACAAGGACACCATCAAAGCCTCCCCGATAAAGTGCAACATCCCCACTGACACCTGGGAGCCCCTGGCCAAAGACCGCCCTAAGTGGAGGAAGTGCATTCGGGAGGGCGCTGAGCACCTCGAGTATCATCGCCGAGAGCGTGCAGAAACCAAGTGCAGGCAGCAGAAAGAGCGTGCGGCAAACCAGTCCCACCCACCCTTTCCATCAACGACTGTCTGTCCCGCCTGTGACAGGGACTGTGGCTCCCATATTGGACTGTTCAGCCACCTAAGAAATCATTTTAAGAGTGGAAGCAAGTCTTCCTCGATTCCGAGGGACTGCCTATGATGATGATAACTCGGTTTCTCTCTCCACAGATGCTGCCTGGCCCACTGAGAGTTTCCAGCATTTTCTCTTTTGATTTCAGATTTCCAGCAACCGCAGTATTTTGCCTTTGTTTTACTCGCTGGTGAATAATCCTTAAAGTTCACTTGCATGATTTATCTTACCGGTGTGTGCATTAACTGTGGGACCGGTGGAGTCACCAGTGTCATTCCGTGCAGGGGTGATCGGTTTGGGTATATCGACGCCCCTCTGACAATAATATCCAGGGGCACAGTGTCCTGTCGTACGGGTCCTACCGTCCGAGTCACAGTAAAAGCCCCCTGGGCAGGCGAGGCACTGCCCCACCTACAGCAGAACGGATAACGTTTGTTAGGCTTTCACAACTCCGCATTTCACGAGAACCACTCAATCCATTGATACCCAATGCTACGTGGCGGAGGTGCAGCAAATGAGAGTACGGGGCCCAGAAGAGCCGAGGGCCCAGGGGCAGCACGGGCCAGCCCACACTGCAATATGTGTGTGCACTAGGTCCGTGCAGCAGAGCAGGTCTCCAGTCGTCCTGGGTAAAGGCCTAGCTCTGTTGAGCCTGTGTGGTGGCTGATGTGCAACGGTCACTACACGTTAAAAAAATCCACGCATAGGCATCTTCCACCCCTGGAGTTCAGGACTGGACCATCGGGTCCTTCATTGAAACATCTGTGGACCCATGTGGAGGGACCACCTATGATAATGATGATACCCAAATGCCGTTGTCCATACCAGCACAAGCGCCCCTCTGATGGTTTCCCCTTTGATCTTCCCCTCCCACTATATAAAGCTAGCATCAGTAATGATGACTATGAAACTACCAGATTGTCCATATTGGTTCCATAATGTCCTTCAGGGAAGGAAATCTGCCGCCCTTACCTGGTCTGGCCTATTTGAGTCACATCTTTCCTGTAATGTGGTGACTAGTATCCAGACCCACAGCAATGTGGTTGACTCTTAACTGTCCTCTGAGATGGCCTAGCGGGCCACTCAGTTGTATAAGGCGGCTCACCACCACCTTCTCGAGGGCAATTAGGGATGGGCAATAAATGCCAGCTTTGCCAACGACGCCCACATCTTGTGAACATATAAATTAAAAAAAAACTTGATGGCTGGAAGAAGCAAGAAGATCGGGATATTTTCTAATCCTACAAAGGACCTCCATTCAGCATCTTTACTGTACTGAAATCAAGTGTCAGCTCACAATCATTCTTTAACATTGATTTCCCATTCATTCTAAGTCCTTCCCCTTGCTAATCCTCCCCAATCACTGCTTTGCAGTTTATTCCGTCATCCCGCTTACTCTTTTCAACCTTCAGTTGCACCACCAAACTAAAATGGGCAGAATATTCCCTCAGGGGTGGCTCGGTTCCTCAATAATAAGAATTAAAAACAGAAACTTTCCATACAGCTCAGTGAATGTCTCGAGCAAGTGACAAATCTTACCCAAAGCGCTCGGTAAATTCAGCCCAATTATCCACTCCCTTTCAAAGTGCGCCTAAAGGGCGTTAAACTTCTAGGTGAAGGACATTCACTTCAGCAAGTCAATCCACTGACAAACACAGAGACCTGTACATAATAACCAGCTTGCTTTTGCTAGTCTCTGAGTCGGAAAGATTTTACACAGGATTATCCAGGATATACGGCACAGAAACAGGCCATTCGGCCCAACCAGTCCATGCCGGCGTTTATGTTCCACTTGAGCCTCCTCCTGTCTTTCCTCATTTAACTCTATCAACGTAACCCTCTATTCCCTGCTCCCTCATACACTGTCTAGCCTTCCCTTAAATGCATTTATACTATTCGCTTCAACCACTCCCTGTGGTAGCGAGTTCCACATTCTCATCATTCTCTGGGTAAAGATGTTTCTTCTGAATTCCTTGATGGATTTCTTGGTGACTATCTTATATTGATGGCCTCTAGTTATGCTCTTCCCCACAAGTGGAAACATTCTCACTGTATCCACTCTATCAAAACTTTTCATAATTTTAAAGACCTCTATTAGATCACCCCTCAGCCTTCTTTTTTCAAGAGGAAAGAGACCCAGCCTGTTCATCCTTTCCTGATATGTATACCCTCACATTTCTGGTATCATCCTTGTAAATCTTCTCTGCACCCTCTCCAGTGTCTCCATGTCCTTTTTATAACATGGTGACCCAGAACTGTATGCAGTACTCCAAGTGTGGTCTAACCAAGGTTCGATACAGGTTTAGCATAACTTCCCTACTTTTCAATTCGATTCCTCTAGAAATAAACCCTAGTGCTGGGTTTGCTTTTTTTTTATGGCCTTGCTAACATGGGTCACATCCTTCCTGTAATGTGGTGACTAGTATTCGTGACCATCTATCATACCCCTCTATAACATTCCATCTTTCATATCCCTCTGTGAGACCTCCTCAGCAAAATGACAAGAACTGTACGCAGTGCTCTAAGTGTGGCCTAACCAAGGTTCGATACAGGTTTAGCATAACAAAAGAGGTTTACCATAACATTTTGTCTGTCAAACCAAACATTTCACTTTAACTTGCAATATTGCTGTAAATAAACGCAGTTTCCCTCCACCTGCTGCCCCGCCCTCCTCTTTTTTGGAGATTGAGTGATGCATACCTTGCAAAGCCCTCTCCGATTGCTGTAGGTCCCAGCTGGACATGGTTGCCAGTCCCTGCCTGTTCCAGACGGGCAGTAATAACCTGCTGGACAGTTTCTGTAAGATCGCTGCCTTGTTCTTGGAGTAAAGTTTAACGGCAGGCAGTATAAACTATAAAATAAAGCACAAAAGATCAGATCTACACCGTGCCAACCAACCTTGAAAATAACTTTATGAGAATATATTTTGAAAGCTACACTTGTGTTATCCCATGAATCCTGAATGCATTGATATCAAATCCTTTCAAGGAAGGAACTTGAATGTATATAGCGCCTTTCACACAAGATGTCCGAATGCACTTCACAACATACTAGTTTTGAAGTACTATAGACACACTCCAGGAGCGGCAAGAGTTCGTAGAGGGATGTTGATCGGGGCCCACGAGAGGCACGAGTTCGAGGCCCAGGTGAGGCGAGGGCCCAGGGGCAGCACGGGCCAGCCCACACTGCGATATGTGTGCGCACGAGGTCCGTGCAGCAGAGCTGGTCTCCAGTCGTCTTGGTTAACCCTTGCCACTGGACCAAGACCTAGCTCTGTCAAGTCCGTGTGGTGGCTGGTGTGCAACGACCACCACACGTTAAAAAAATCCACGCACAGGCATCTTCCACCCTTCAGGATGTAGTTCAGGACCTGGAATATTAGGCCCTTCATTGAAACACCTGTGAACTCATCCTTTTTGGCGTGGAAGCAAGTCATCCTCGCTTCGAGGGACTGCCTATGATGATGATGACTATAGACAGATGCTGCAGCCAATTTGCATGGAGCAAGATCTCACAAATACCAGTGCGATAATTGACCAGTTAATCTGATTTTTGACAGTGATGGTTGAGGTCGGGTTACCAACGCTCCAGGATTGCCCTGGAGTCTCTGGGAGTTGAAGATTAATCTCCAAGACACTGCTGTGAGCAACACCTGGGAACAAAATCATCGAGGCAGTAAAGAAAAATTGTGGGTTTGCAAACATTCTGTAAATACTTTTTTTTACTAGTTTTAAAAATATTGGAGATGGGGAAAAGAGGCTGTTTGACTGACAGTCAAGATTCATCTAATTGGATAATTAAGAGTCTATTCGCTTTCCAATGGGTGAGGGAAGGTGGGGCACAGCGGGGATGGTCATGTCGGGCCACCAATGGTGGGAGTGTGGGGGAGGGGCATTTGGAGGCAGAAGGTCACGTGATGAAACCTCCAGGAATATGTCCAACCGGAGATGGCAACCCTAGTTGTGGGAGGAATGTTGGTCAAGGACATCGGGAGAACTCACGCCTCTTCTTCAAAACAGTGCCGTGGGATTTTATCCACCTGAACAGACAGTTTATTGCTTCATCTGAAAGATGGCAATTTTATTTGTCTGTTATGTTACCAAAGATATAAACCCATTTAAATTAAACCGTGGCAAATTAATTTGATAAAAATATAAGCATTGACACAGCAATATTATTCAGTATCATTTCCAGGAATAGATTTATAATTTTAGTATCAGCAAATAACACCGCTGGCTTTCTGAATCAAAGTGGACATGATTAATGATCACACTTCACTCATCTTTAATAAGCAATGAATTATTAATTTGGAGCAATAAAATCTCTATCCCATAATCTAAAAGAAAGACTTGCATTTATATAGCGCCTTTCATGACCACCGGACGTCTCAAAGCGCTTTACAGCCAATGAAGTACTTTTTGGAGTGTAGTCACTGTTGTAATGTGGGAAACGCGGCAGCCAATTTGTGCACAGCCCAAGTTTCCACATGATTTGTGCCTGATTTTTAGGAGCAACTGGTGGAGAACGGGCTATCTTAGAAATTGCAATTCTCCACATTTTTTTTTCTGCAGTTCTAGTCAGGTAGAACAGTTCCAATTTGGAACAGAATTTTTTCTTCAAAAGGGAGCGTGTCCAGCCACTGACGCCTGATTTGAAAGTTTCCACAGTGAAAATGTACTCCAAACTAAAGTAGAATGGAGCCAGTGAAGATTTTTGTAGAACTGAAAAAACCTGTTCTACACATTAAAAAATCAGGCGCAGGTTACAAATTAGGCGTCCAGAACGAGGTGGGGGGGGGGGGAAGGGAACTCATTAAATTCTATAATAAATCCTTATTTATACTTATACAAATATTATACAAATAAATCCAACCTGAATAAACATTTATAAGCAAAGAAAAGATTAAATAAACCATCTTCCTACCTGTGTGAAAGTGCTTCAGGCAGGCCTTTCGGGACCGAAGGCTGAATGGGCCGGCCTGAGACTTCGGGCAGGGCCCGTCCCCAGCACCAGATTTACAGGTAGGTGGCGTTGGGTTGGGTCGGGTCGGGGAGGTTCGGTTCGGGTCGGGGGGGGGAGGGAGGGAGAGGGAGGGAGGGAGAGAGAGAGAGATGGGGGGGAGGGAGAGAGAGAGAGAGGGGAGGGGAGGGAGGGAGAGGGAGAGGGAGGGGAGGGAGAGGGAGGGGGAGGGGGAGGGAGAGGCAGGGAGAGGGAGAGGGAGGGGAGGGAGAGGGAGGGAGAGGGAGGGGAGGGAGAGGGAGGGGAGGGGGAGGGAGAGGCAGGGAGAGGGAGAGGGAGGGGAGGGAGAGGGAGGGAGAGGGAGGGAGAGGGAGAGGGAGGGGAGGGGAGGGAGAGGGAGGGGGAGGGGGAGAGGGGGGGGGGAGGTCAGGTCGGATCCAGTCCAGGAGCGGGAGTCAGGTCGGGTCGGGTCGGGTCCAGTGGGGGGGGGGGGGGGTCGGGTCAGGGGGGTGCGGGGAGCGGGAACAGGAGCGCGGGTCGGGTCGGGTCGGGTCCAGTCGGGGGGGGGGAGAGCGGGTGTCGGGTCTGGTCCGGAGGCAGGGGGGACGGGGAGCGGGTGTCGGGTCTGGTCCGGAGGCAGGGTGGGGGGGGGAGCGGGTGTCGGGTCTGGTCGGGGGGGGGGAAGCAGGAGCTGGCCGTGGGAGGAGCCTTATTCATGCAGCCCCAGTGAGGCCTTTCGGCCAGGGCTAGGGGCTACGTGCTTTGGCCCCTCCCACACAGTTTTGGGCGCCTGGAGCTACTGCACATGCGCGCCCACTGAAGCGCGCATGTGCAGAGGTCCCGGCACTGTTTTCAGCGCAGGGACCTGGCTCTACCCCCTACAGCTCCTGCTGCGCTGCGCCGAGAGCCAGAGGACCTGCAGGGAGGTGGAGAATACGGAGGATTTTTTTAGGCGCACTTTGTGGCGCGAAAAATGGGCGTCCAGGTCGGGACTGCGCTGTTCTAGGTGCGTGTGGAAACTTGGGCCCCAAGCTCCCACAAACAGCAATGTGATAATGACCTGATAACCTGGTTTGTTATGTTGATTGAGGGATAACAAGTTTTTCTTTACTTTTAAAACAGGCTATTACCTATTGCACAAAGTCAAAATCTACCCCAATGTGCTCTACAGCAAATTTAAATGGGCCTTGGGTAGGATTTACTGCATTGGAAGTCGGTGGTCAGACAATTACTGCCATCAAACTAGACTGAAGTGTGGGGGGGGGGTGCACATGATTGCTTGATCACCAGCACAGCATCATCAGCTCCAAACGTTGGGGATGATTCAATTATGTGTCTCCAGAGGCAATGGAGGGCAAATAAGACTGGCGGCATGCAGCAGCTGTCTGACCTGACCCTTGTACCCTATGGTGATCATTCTCGACAGTTTTCTTCCCAGTGTTTCAATGAATAATTCAGTACTCTGTTCGGAAGCACCATATACATAATCCCAGAGAGTTTCTGAAAATCAAGTTTAGAGAAAGTGTTTATTATTTTTTGATACAGAGTTAAGACTAAAGCTGTAGTTATGCTGCTCTTCTTGGTCACTGTAGAGTACACAATGCCACCGATCTATTTGCAGGCCGGACCACGGCTATAAACATGCACTTGGCCCATTAGCGATACCTCTCGTATGTGTGCTCGTGAATTCCCAGGCAGTAAATCTGCGACATTATGACAAGAGAATGCAGGGGAACACCACTCCAATCACCGGGAATAATGAGGTGGCTATTGTCGCCAAAACAAGCACATCATCATTTTTGAAGGCACTTACCCAGCTGGGCAGACTTCACATTTGGATGCCCCCGTGTGGTTGGTGAACTGACCAGCTGGACAGGACTGAGGGAGGGCAGAACCTGACGGACAATGGAACCCAGACGGGCAAATCATTGTTCTGGAAGAAATTGATCCTATGCAGCAAAGGGAGAAGAGTTAACATCGACGTAGGCTTAGGATCATAGGTGCAGGAGGAGGCCATTTAGCCCCTCGAGCCTGCTCCATCATTCTATCAGATCATGGCTAATGCATCTCATCTCCATTTACCCGTCTTCAATCATATTCCACTGATACCATTACCTAACTAAAATCCACCAATCTCAGTCTTGAAAGTTCCAATTGACCCGGCGTCCACAGCCTTTTTGGGGATAGATTTCCAAATTTCCATTTCCCTGTGTGTGTAAAAGTGCTTCCTGATTTCACTCCCGAACTCTAATGTTAAGATTGTGCGCCCTTGATCTGGACTCCCCTCACCAGCAGAAATAGTTTCTCTCGATGCACCCTATCGAATCCCTTAATCATTGTAAATACCTAAATTAGATCACCCCTCGACATACTAAACACAAGGAAATACCAAGTTTATGCAAACTGTCCTCATAATGTAACCTTCGAAGTCACTTAACAAGTGCTGAAGGTATGCTTGTGAAAATACTTACTGAGACAATGGCCTCAGTCCAACTGGTGTCTCTCATGTTGCATCTCTGAAAAAAGGCTTCTCTTGTTGGCTCTTCCTGCCGTTTTTTCCTGACCCTCTCCGGAAGCCTTGGCTTATTCTGAAGTACGGTTTAGCACTTCCATCGCTCACCCATGTGTGAGCCTGGGTGACTGAGTATTGATATGGGGGGAGGAGATATCTCTATCATGTGCTCCCCCAGTAGGAACTTCACAGCAAGGGGGCCACTAGGGGCAAATTAAGAGCAGAATGCCGACTGATTATTTTTTCGGCCCGTCTAGCTCAGGATGGTAAGGCCGATCACAGCCTCCTGTTAGACTCTCCGAATAACGCACCGAGATGGGGAATTGAACCTGGGACCCTCCTGGTCAGCCTGGGTGAACCCCACACTGAGGGCTGTGCCTTTACTCACTGAGCAAAGGGGAAGAGCTCCAACAACCCAACTGAGTGCGTGTTTGTACACTATCTTTTTTTATTCATTTCGGGATGTGGGCGTCGCTGGCAAGGCCAGCATTTATTGCCCATCCCTAATTGTCCTTGAGAAGGTGGTGGTGAGCCGCCTTCATGAACCGCTGCAGTCCATGCAGTGAAGGCACTCCCAGGGAGGGAGTTCCAGGATTTTGACCCAGCGACGATGAAGGAACGGCCGATATATTTCCAAGTCAGGATGGTGTGTGACTTGGAGGGGAGCGTGGAGGTGGTGGTGTTCCCATGCGCCTGTTGCCCTTGCCCTTCTAGGTGGTGGAGGTCGCGGGTTTGGGAGGTGCTATCGTAGCTGTCTTGGCGAGTTGCTGCAGTGCATCTTATAGATGGTGCACACTGCATAAAGCTGGTGCCCTCCCTAAATCTCGCGTACACAGTAATTGTATGCGTGAGAGACTTCGGCAGGGCATTTCCTTACACTGTTTAACACTTGACCCTTTCAAGGATACGAAAGTCTAGAGACAAGACACCTGTAGCTGTAATGTTGTCTCACCTGCTGGACAGGAGAATCCAGCACTGCATGTGCCTTGCTCCGAGGTCAGACCGTGATCCCTGCAGTAAAACCCTGGCGTACAGTTAGTGCACTGTGACTTGGCCCAGAGTCCAGCGAAGCTGCTAAAGGTACCCGAAGGGCATTTGTTCGGCATTGTTGTACCAGCAGGGCAGTAACTTCCGGCTTAAAAAAATACAGATAAGAACAAGTGAAGTTGAGTATAAAAAGCAGAAGCCATCACTTATTTTTATGACGAGATACAGATAGACCCTTATTTCCTCATCAACGTAATATTTGATAGAGGTGTTCAAAATCATGAACAGCGTAAATAAAGAGAAACTGTTCCCAGGAGGGTCGGTAAGCAGAGGATGCAGAATTAAGGTGATTGGCAAAAGAACCAGAGGCGACATGAGGAGACCATTTTTAACGCCGCGAATGGTTAGGATCTGGAATGCACTGCCTGAATGGATGGTGGAAGAAGGTTCAATATTAACACATTCTGCGCAGGAGGTGCGCTGCCCGCCATATTGGTAAAGGCTGAAGTATAGGCCTCCAGGGCCCATGCCTGAAACAGGCCTTAGACTCTTTACACAAGGGGATAAGCGGCTATGGGGAGCGGGCGGGGAAGTGGAGCTGAGTCCGTGATCAGATCAGCCATGATCTTATTGAATGGCGGAGCAGGCTCGAGGGGTCATATGGCCGACTCCTGTTCCTATTTCTTATGTTCTTATATGCAAATGAAGGCCTAAATGCCTGCTTTAGGAATCCTGACAGAAAAGGGGTTGCTCTGAAGGCAGCTGTTGCTGCCCAATATCGAGTGTGCCTCGGGCCTAACCGTCATGGCTCAGGGAAGCGCCTTGGGACATTTTACTATGTTAACGACACTATATAAATACAAGTTGTTGTTGTTGTGATTGTTTCCTGTGCTCAGTTGGCTGGCGCCATCCAATTTCACTTCCGTTATTTTTTCTTCCCCGATCTTCCTTCCTCAGGATACTGAAGTTGGATTTCCGCGGTATCCCATTTCACAAAAAAGAAAGAAAGACCTCAGCCAAAGGAGGTTGTCAGTGAGAAATGAGCACTTCCTCACAGGGAATGAGAGAAGGAATGAACAATCCCCGTCTCACTGACCAGCAGGGAGCTTGTCACACTGCGGAACTGACAGTCTGCCTACCATCTTGGCTGAGCAGGGTGACTGGCACAGAAGGTTCTACATTAATAAAGAAAGACTTGCATTTATATAGCGCCTTTCACAATCACCAAAGCACTTTACAGCCAATAAAGTACTTTTGGAGTGTAGTCACTGTTGTAATGTAGGAAATACGGCAGCCATTTGCGCACAGCAAGCTCCCACAAACAACAATGTGATAATGGCCAGATAATCTGTTTCTGTGATGTTGATTGAGGGATAAATATTGGCCAGGACACCGGTGATAACTCCCCAGCTCTTTTTATAAATAGTGCCATGGGATCTTTCACCTAAGAGAGCAAACGGGGCCTCAGTTTAATGTCTCATCCGAAAGACAGCACCTTCGACAGTGCGGCACTCCCTTAGCACTGCACTGGGAGTGTTAGCCTAGATTTTTGTGCTCAAGCCCCTTGAATCCACAACCTTCTGACTCAGTGGCAAGAGTGCTGCCCACTGAGCCACAGCTGACACTGGCTGATGGACGACCCAGGAAGGATCAGGAAGAAGAAATATGTTTTAAAAGTATTTTCCTTTTAATTAGTGAATTCTTACCTGGACAGGTATTCTGCTGAGGTGACACTGAGCCAGTCTTGCAGTAGAATCCAGGCAGGCACTGCCCAGTCACACTGGCCAAACCTTCCTCTGCACAGTACTTTCCTTCAGGAGCGAGAGAGAGAAAAAAATCACAAAAGGCCTGAAAATAGTTCTTTGTGAATTCACTTTTAGATATGAGAGGACAGTCTCTGTTCCGAGAGATTGTGGATTTCCCGATCAGTTTCATGGTTAAAATTACAGTCAGGTCTCAATGATGTCATCGGGCTGCAACATGCCCATGTAAAGAAGGACCCTGTTGTCTATGGGCGTGTGTCCTATCTGCCTGCTCAGGAGAGCAGGTTAAAATTGCAGATTCTGCGATCATAGTGGCTCTTGGACAGGTAAGAGCCAGGGCGATTTTAAATGCCCACCCGCCAGTTTTCTGCTGAGCGAGTAGGGTTATAATCGCCCTCACTCAGTATCTAAATCAACTAAAAAACACAATTTTCCAGAGAGATAAATATAAAGGAAAACTTGCATTTATAACGCGCCTTTTATGGCTTCAGGATGTCGCAAAGTGCTTCACAACCAATGAAGTTCCTTTGAAATGTAGTCAGTGTTGTACTGTGGGAAATGCAGCTGCTAATTTGCGCACAGCAAGCTCCCACAAACAGCAATGAGATAAATGATGAGATCACATCTGTTTTAGGTGTTGGTTGAGGAGTAAATATTGGCCAGTACACCGGAGAGAACTCCCCTGCTCTTCTTCAAACAGTGCCGTGGGATCTTTAATAACCGCCTGAGAGAGCAGACAGAGCCTCGGTTTAACGTCTCATCTGAAAGACGGCAC
Source organism: Pristiophorus japonicus (assembly GCF_044704955.1). NCBI lineage: Eukaryota > Metazoa > Chordata > Chondrichthyes > Pristiophoridae > Pristiophorus > Pristiophorus japonicus. The sequence goes on from NW_027253303.1 coordinate 530,688, forward strand.
CTCCGACAGTGCAGCACTCCCTCAGCACTGCACTGGAGTGTCAGCCTAGATTATGTGCTGAAGTCTCTGAAGTGGGACTTGAACTCATGACCTTCTGACTCAACGGTGAGAGTGCTACCCACTGAGTCACGGCTATGGGGCTGTGTATTGGGAATGTTTTTCTGTGGTGTCTGTTTCCCCCCCCCCCCCCCCCCCCGCCCCGCTCCCCCGCCTCCCCAGGCCTCTCTCGGAGCACTCCCGGCCCGGTTCTTTAGCTCGGGATTTTCCCACCCTAACGCCCCAAGAGGGGGTGCAACGCCTCCCTTAGCACTGCGCCCCCTGACTCAGGGTCCAGCTGCCCAATTTTGATGACTGAGGCGCGAACTGTTCCCGGGCGCAAACTTTACCGCCCCGCCGCCATTACCGCCCTGAAATCGTCAAAGCCGAAAATCTAGCCCAATATTGCTTATTCGTTTTTTTCACGGAACGATGGAACCCCTTTCGCCATGTACAAAGGACTCTGGAAGCTCTATCCAATGTTTACCTGGAGGACATGGGGTGCAGTCAGTAACGTCTGTCTGTCCGAATCGGTTTGAAAATGTCCCTCTGGGGCAGGGAGAGGGTTCTGTGGTCTGCAGCGGACAGTAGTAACCTTGTGGACATCGGTCAGCATCGATTCCCTGTCGTGGTGTCTCACTTCTTGACCCTTCGCGGCAATAGTATCCAGCAGCACAGGGGATAGCTGGCTCCCTTATCCCCGGTCGCCCACAGTACAAACCGCCTGCAATAGATTAGTTTTGCCATGTAACACAAGAAAGGAGAGGTGATTCAGCCTACTAAGCCCTTCCCATTCAAGGGCCATATGCTTACTCCATATGGGCCTCACCCCACCTCCCCACATCACGTGTGGCCCACCTTCCTTCCCCTGCTTCCCCCTGAAGGAAAAGGAAAGTCGAGCAGTGCAGAAATATCCCCAAAACTTTTCTCCCCCTTCTTTTTTTTTAATTCGTTCACAGGATGTGGGCGTCGCTGGCAAGACCAGAATTTATTGCCCATCCCTAATTGCCCCTTGAGAAGGTGGTGGTGAGCCGTCTTCGTGAACTGCTGCAGTCCATGTGGTGAAGGTGCTCCCACTGCACTGTTAGGGAGGGAGGCCCAGGATTTCGATCCAGTGACGATGAAGGAACGGCCGATATATTCCCAAGTCAGGATGGTGTGTGACTTGGAGGGGAACGTGGAGGTGGTGGTGTTCCCATGCGCCTGCTGCCCTTGTCCTTCTAGGGGGTAGAGGTCGTGGGTTTGGGAGGTGCTGCCGAAGAAGCCTTGGCGAGTTGCTGCAGTGCATCTTCTCAACAAATACATTAAATTGCTCTTAAAGGGGTCGATTGAACCCAAACTATTTGGCTTCTATTTGGAACAGGCTGGACGCTGATTCGCTGAATTCCTTTAAGTGAGAACTAGACCTGTCTCTGGCTGGGGCAGAAAATACCTCTTACAGAAGGTAGGTACTGCAGGGAATTCAGGGCCAGAGTGATCTCCTGGACTAGTTTCGATCGCCTAGATGGGTCGGAGAGGAATTTCCCAGATTTCCCCTGCCCTCACCAAATGAGCTTGGGTTTTTTATTCTGTTTTTTTACTTCTCCCAGGCGATCACATGGTTTCGGGTGTGATACACAATGTATCGCAGTTGTGAGGGACAGGCTCGATGGACCAGAGGGTCTTTACCTGTCCGTCATTGTTCCTATGTTCGTATGTCATATAATACAGCACAGAAAGAGGCCATTCGGCCCATTGTGCCTGTGACGGCTCTTTGAAGGAGCTATCCAATTAGTTCCACAACCCTATCCTTTCCCCCCTAATATAGTTTAAACACCACATAGTCTAGTCACTAGGCCAATCCAAAGTGTGAACCGGTGCAGTGTATTTCATCCCCTGCAGTGGAATGGAGTATAAAATATTTGACCTTTTACGTACCTGAACAGAGGGTACACTGGGTGAAACTGGTACGACCTGGAACACCACTAAACGTACCAATGGGGCAAGGGAATGCTCTGGGATTGTCGGTGCCATTTGGACAATAATAACCTGGGGAGAGATCATTACCAAACCTTCGTTAGGTAGACATCCCAATTGGCAGGCTTTGTGAATGAATGCTTAATGCATTTCTTCTGCATTCCATTATAAACAATCCTTGGATCTACTGTCAAACACAAATCAAATTTTTAAATGATTAAACGATTTTAAAATTCTCATCCGTGTTTTCAAATCCCTCCACGGCCTCGTCCCTCCCTAGCCCTGTAACCTCCTCCAGCCCCACAACCCCCGCCCCCCCCCCGCGGTCTCTACACGCCTCCAATTCTGGCCTCTTGAGCAACCTGATTTTAATCGCTCCACCATTGGTGGCCGTATCTTCTTCTACCAAGGACCTAATCTCTGGAATTCCCTCCCTTAACCTCTCTGCCTCTCTACATGTCTTTCCTCCTTTAAGACGCTGCTACCTCTTTGACCAAGCTTTTGGTCATCTGCCCTAAATATTTCCTCGGTGTCAAATTTTGTTTTATTTCGCTCCTGTGCCTTGGGATGTTTTACTATGATAAAGATGCAATATTAATAACAGTGTTGTTGTAAATGAGTAACAGGCCAAATGTTTGAGGTATCGTTATTCCCACATTAATAACAAGACCTAAAAAGTCAGCTGGGGAATTAAAGCCAATACTTCGCCCTCTCCCAGGATAACATCAACAAGAAACCCAAAGGACCTCACCTTCAGGACACACATAGTCGGTGTAATCAGTAACTGGAGACTGAGAGGCACTGCAGTAAAACCCTGCTGGACATATCTTACACGTTGATTGCTGTTTCAGGTCCTGGTATGTCCCTGTTGCACACAAAAAATGTGAAATAAACAGGAGGTCTTTAATAATATTTGGGCTCCATTAGAATCATAGAAATTTTCAGCACAGAAGGAGGCTATTCGGCCCATTGCGTTTGCGCTGGCTGACAAAGAGCTATCTAGCCTAATCCCAATCTCCAGCTCTTGGCCCGTCGCCCTGTAGGTTACGAAGATCTTCGACTACGAAGACGTACCAACATCAGTGTTCTCACTCAGGCCAACATCCCCAGCATCAAAGCACTGAGCGCACTCGACCAGCTCCGTTGGGCGGGCCACATTGTCCGCATGCCCGACACGTGACTCCCAAAGCAAGCGCTCTACTCGGAACTCCTACACGGCAAGCGAGCCCCAGGTGGGCAGAGGAAACATTTCAAGGGACACCCTCAAAGCCTCCCTGTTAAAATGCAACATCCCCACTGACACCTGGGAGACCCTGGCCAAAGACCGCCTTAAGTGGAGGAAGAGCATCCGGGAGGACGCTGAGCACCTCGAGTCTCGTCGCTGAGAGCATGCAGTAAACAAGCGCAGGTAGTGGAAGGAGCGTGCGGCAAACCAGACTCCCCACCCACCCTTTCCTTCAACCACTGTCTGTCCTACCTATGACAGAGACTGTAATTCCCATATTGGACTGTTCAGTCACCTGAGAACTCACTGTTAGAGTGGAAGCAAGTCTTCCTCGCTTTCGAGGGACTGCCTATGATGATGATGATGATGATGATGTAGGTTACGGCATTTCAAGTACATATCCAAGTACATTTTAAAAGTGGTGAGGGTTTCTGCCTCTACAACCCTTTCAGGCAGTGAGTTCCAGACCCCCACCACCCTCTGGGTGAAGAAACTACCCCTCAAATCCCCTCCAAACATTAACATTTTGCTATCTATAGATTTTAAGACAATTGATGGGATAACAAGTGCAAGCAATAAACTAATAGCAAAATGTTAATAGAAGCAGTCGTATTTGCTAAAATATTAAAAGCTCGGACTTAAAAAAGAAAAGTTTTATCATTTACCAGAGGGACAGGGCTGAGGCGTTACAGAACCGGCAGTACAGAAATGACCCAGGGGGCAAACAAAGTCAGTGGCATTTGGTACGGTTTGATTACCCGGGCAGAAGTAACCTGATGAAAGAATAAAATAAAATTAGATAGAAACATAATGGGATCAATTTTCGTCTTCATTGCTTGGGCGGTAATCGCCCGTCCCGTATAGAACATCCATAAGAATATAAGAAATGGGAGCAGTAATAGGCTATTTGGCCCCTCGAGCCTGCTCCACCATTCAATAAGATCATGGCTGATCTGATCATGGACTCAGCTCCACTTCCCTGCCCGCTCCCCATAACTCTTTACTCTCTTATCGTTCAAAAATCTATCTATCTCTGCCTTAAATATATTCAATGACCCAGCCTCCACAGCTCTCTGTGGCAGAGAATTCCATAAATTTACAACCCTCAGAGAATAAATTCCTCCTCATCTCTGTTTTGAAAGGGCGGCCTCTTATTCTGAGACTATGTCCCCTAGTTTTAGTTTCCCCTATGAGTGGAAATATCCTCTCTGCATCCATCTTGTCGAGCCCCCACATTATCTTGTATGTTTCGATAAGATCACCTCTCATTCTCTGAATTCCAATGATTATAGGCCCAACCTGCTCAACCTATTTTCATAAGTCAACCCCCTCATCTCCAGAATCAACCTAGTGAACCTTCGCTGAACAGTCTCCAATGCAAGTATTTCCTTCCTTAAATACGGAGACCAAAACTGTACGCAGTACTCCAGGTGTGGCCTCATCAATAGCCTATACAGTTGTAGCAGGACTTCTCTGCTTTTATACTCTATCCCCCTTGCAATAAAGGCCAATATTCCATTTGCCTTCCTGATTAATTGCTGTACCTGCATACTAACTTTTGTGTTTCATGTACAAGGACCCTCCCAGGTCCTTCTGTACTGCAGCACTTTGCAATTTTTCTCCATTTAAATTATAATTTGCTTTTTTATTTTTTCTGCCAAAGTGGATAACCTCACACTTTTCCATATTATACTCAATCTGCCAAATTTTTGTCCACGCACTTAGCCTGTTTATATCCCTTTGCAGATTTCTTGTGTCCTCCTCACAATTTACTTCCCACACATCTTTGTATCATCAGCAAACTTGGCTACATTACAACTCGATCCTTTCATCCAAATCATTAACATAGATCGTAAATAGTTGAGATCCCACACTGATCCCTGCGGCACCCCACTAGTTTCTGTTTACCAATCAGAAAATTACCCATTTATCCTGACTCTCTGTTTTCTATTGGTTAACCAATCCTCTATTCATGCTAATATTTTACCCCCAACCCCATGAACTTTTACCTTGTGCAGTAACCTTTTATGTGGCACCTTATCGAATGCCTTCTGGAAATCCAAAGACACCACATCCAATGGTTCCCCCTTATCCACCCTGCTCATTACATCCTCAAAGAACTCCAGCAAATTTGTTAAACATGATTTCCCTTTCATAAAACCATGCTGACCCTATTTGATTGAATCATGCTTTTCCAATTGTCCTGCAACTGCTTCCTTAATAATGGACTTCAGCATTTTCCCAATGACAGATGTTAGGCTAACTGGTCTATAGTTTCCTGCTTTCTGTCTGCCTCCTTTTTAAAATAAGAGTGTTACATTTGCACTTTTCCAATCTGCTGGGACCATCCCGGACTCCAGGGAATTTTGGTAAATTACAACCGATGCATCCACTACCTCTGCAACCACTTCCTTTGGGCCCAAGTTTCGAGCTGAAAACAGTGCCGGGACCTCTACACATGCACGCTACAGTTGGCGCGCATGTGCAGTAGCTCCAGGCGCCCAAAACTGTGTGGGAGGGGCCGAAGCACGCAGCTCCTAGCCCTGGCCGAATGGCCTCACTGGGACTGCGTGAATAAGGCTCCTCCCACGGCCAGCTCCTGCTTCTTCCCGACCCGACTCGACTCCCGCTTCCCGCCCTCCGCCTCCGGACCGGACCCGATCCCGACCCCGACACCGACCCGACCCCCGCTCCCCCCCCCCCCGCCCCCAGACTGGATCCGACCTGACCTCTCTCTCCCTCCCTCCCCCGAACCGAACCAATCTCCCTCCCACCACACCCACCGACCCAACCCAACGCCACCTACCTGTAAATCTGGTGCTGGGGACCTGCCCATTCAGCCTCCCTTCCCCTTTTCCTTTCCCCACCCCCATCTCCTTTCCCCCCCCATCTCCTTCTCCTTTCCCCCCGATCTCCTTTCCCCCCCATCTCCTCCTCCCCTTCCCCTTCTCCCCCCTCCCCTTCCCCTTCTCCCCCCTCCCCTTCTCCCCCTTCTCTCCCCCTCCTTTCTCTCCCCCCTCTCCCTTCTCCCCCTCTCCCTTCTCCCCCCCTCCCCCTTCTCCCATTCTCCCCCCTCCCCCTTCTCCCCTTCTCCCCCATCCCTCCCCCTTCCCTCCCTCTGCTCCCCCCCTCTCTCCCTCTACCCCCCTCCTCCCCCTCCCCTCGCTGTCAGAAACACAGATACTGACAGACAGAGAATGAGAGACACACACAGACAGACAGACAGAGAGATAGAGACACTGACAGAGACACACTGGGGGCAGGGGGGGGGGGGATCCCAGCACGCTGTTGGAGGGCTCCCGGTGCTGCAGTCGGTAAGTAGAAAATGTTTTATTTATTGATTTAAAAAAAAAATTATTTCTTATTAATTTTTTTTGATTGATTTATTGGTTGATTTATTGATGTATTTATCATTTATTATTGATGATGGCTCTTTATTTGTAAAACTGAAGTGTTTAATGTTTGTAAACTTTCCTTTAAACTCCCCCCCCGCCCCATTCCCTACGCTTGATTTGTAACCTACGCCTGATTTTCTAAAGTGTAGACAAGGTTTTTTTCAAGCGTACAAAAATCTTCACTTACTCCATTCTAAGTTAGTTTGGAGTAAGTTTTCACTGCCGAAACTTTGAAAACAGGCGTAAGTGGCCGGACACGCCCCCTTTTGAAAAAAAAAATTCTGTTCCAAAGTGAAACTGTTCTAACTGACTAGAACTGGAGCAAACTAAATGGCGAGAATTCCGATTTCTAAGATACTCCATTCTACACCAGTTGTTCCTAAAAATCAGGAGCAAATCATGTGGAAACTTGGGGCCATAATGACCCGAGGATGCATGCCAACAGGTCCAGGGGACTTTTCTGCCTTTAGTCTCATTATTTTACTGAATACTTCTTCTTTTGTGATAGTGATTGTATTACGTTCCTCCCTCCTTGTAGCCCCTTGATTATCCACTATTGGAATGTTTTTAGTGTCTTCTACCATGAAGACTGATACAAAATATTTGTTCAACGTCTGTGCCATTTCCCTTTTCCCCATTATTAATTCCCCAGTTTCATCCTGTAGGGGACCAACATTTACTTTAGCCACTCTTTTCCTTTTTATGTACCTGTAGAAACTCTTACTATCTGTTTTTATATTTCGTGCTAGTTTACTTTTATAATCTATCTTCCCTCTCTTTATTATTTTTTTAATCGTTCTTTACTGGCTTTTAAAAGTTTCCCAATCCTCTGGCCTCCCACTAGTCTTGGCCATATTGTATGACCTTGTTTTCAATTTGATACCATCCCTTATTTCCTTAGTTAGCCACGGATGGTTATCCCTTCTCTTACAGTCTTTCCTTCTCATTGGGATATATTTTTGTTGCGAGTTATGAAATATCTCCTTAAATGTCTGCCACTGCTCATCAATCGTCACATACTTTAATCTATATTCCCAGTCCATTTTAACCAACCCTGCCTTTATACCTTTGTAGTCTCCTTTATTTAAGCTCAGGACACTTGTTTGAGATCCAGCTTTCTCACCCTCCAACTGAATTTGAAATTCAACCATGCTATGGTCACTCATTCCGAGAGGATCCTTTACTATGAGATCATTTATTAATCCTGTCTCATTACACAGTACCAGATCTAAGCTAGCCTGCTCCCTGGTTGGTTCCACAACGTACTGTTCAAGGAAACTATCCTGGATACACTCTATGAACTCTTCCTCAAGGCTACCCTGGCCAATTTCCTTTGTCCAATCAATATGAAGGTTAAAATCGCCCATGATTATTGGTGTTCCTTTTTTACAAGCCTCCATTATTTCTTGATTTATACTCCGTCCAACAATGTAGCTACTGTTAGGGGGCCTATAGACTATGCTCACCAGTGACTTTTTCCCCTTATTATTCCTTATCCCCACCCAAACTGATGCAACATCTTGATCTTCTGAGCCAAGATCGTTTCTCACTAACGCACTGATCTCATCCTTTATTAACAGTACTACCCCACCTCCTTTTCCTTTCTGTCTATCCTTCCAAATTATCAAATACCCCTGAATATTTAGTTCCCAGTCGTGGTCACCTTACAACCACGTCTCCGTGTTGGCTATCAGATCATAGCCATTTGTATCTATCTGTACCGTCAACTCATCTATTTTGTTATGAATGCTGTCTGCTTTCAGATAAAGAGCTTTTAAATTTGTTTTTTTTAATTATTTTTTCCTGCTTTGACCCCACTTTCTGATACACCTTTATGTTTATACATTCTGTCCCTTCCTGGCACGCTCTGGTTTCCATTACCCCCAGTGCTACCCTGCTCTATTGCCTTCTCCTTATTCTTTGAATTTTTCAATTTTCACTCACCTGAACCCTCCCCACACACTAATTAGTTTAAAGCCCTCTCTACAGCCCTAGTTATTCGATTCGCCAGGACCCTAGTCCCAGCACGGTCTAAGTGGAGCCCGTCCCAACAGAACAGCTCCCTCTTACCCCAATACTGGAGCCAGTGCCCCACAAACCAAAACCCATTGTTCCCACACCAGTCTTTGAGCCACGTGTTTAACTCTCTGATCTTATTTACCCCAAAGCAAATTTGCTCATGGCTCAGGTAGTAATCCAGACATTATTATCCTTGTGGTTCTGCTTTTTAATTTGGCCCCTAGCTGCTCATAATCCCTCTGCAGAACCTCTTTGTTTTTTTAAATCTTAAAAGACGCGCTATAAGCATATTATATATACCTTATATATACACTATTGAAGTGAACTCTTTACACTTACATCATAGGAGCACACTACATATACTATAGAAAATACACCATGTGAGCACAGTGTACATATAAACTATAGGAATGTTCTATACTTTACTATGGGATCATACCCTGAATATACTATAGGTGCGTGTATAAAAGATAGACTTGCACTTATATAGCCCCTTTCATGACCATCGGACGTCTCAAAGTGCTTTACAGCCAATTAAGTACTTTTGGAGTTTTCTGTTGTAATGTGGGAAACGCGGCAGCCAACTTGCACACAGCAAGCTCTCACAAACAACAATGTGATAAAGACCAGATAATCTGTTTTTTTTTGTTATGTTGATTGCGGGACAAATATTAGCCAGGAAATCGAGGATAACTCTCCTGCTCCTCTTCGAAATAGTGGCGTGGGATCTTTTACATCCACCTGAGAGAGCAGACGGGGCCTCGGTTTAACATCTCATCCAAAAGACGGCACCTCCGACAGTGCAGCACTCCCTCAGCACTGCACTGGAGTGTCGGCCTAGGTCTCTTTGTGCTCAATTCCCTGGAATGGGACCTGAACCCACAACCATCTGACTCAGGTGAGAGCGCTACCCACTGAGACACAGCTGACACTATATAGTCAGCATTTTAATCAGATATAAGAGTTTGGGGAGGAGATTAATGTTCTAAGTCCGTGACTATTTTTTGGTAATTTCCCTGACCATTTCTAATATTATTTTTGGGAAGTCAGAGATAATGACACTTTTCTGAAAATTATGGAATGCCTTTAAAGAAAAAAATAATGAGAAATTCAAGAGATAATATTGAACTGTGTACCCAGTGAAAATGCAGGTGTCCATATCGAGGGAGAGACAAATAAGTGAAATTGTCTGCCTTTCACACTTGACAATCGGGAAGGCATCATACCTAAATCACACAGGCCGCTGGGTTCAATTTGACCAGACTGGTTACAGAATCTTCCTGGAGGACAAGGCAGGCAGCTGTTGAAGCTTGGTGCACCTGTGAAGGGCTGGAAACTTCCAGCAGGGCATGCCAGTGGGTTAGAGGAGCCATCTGGGCAGTAATAGCCAGCAAAACAAACATTTCCTTAAGAAGTAAAAGAATAAAAAGTCAAAGCAAGTACTGAAGTTAAAAAAAAAAACTTATATTTATAAAGGACTTTACCACATCTCAGAAACATCTGAAATTGGTTCGTATACAATGAATTTTCTTTACAGCAAAGTGACTGTTGTTATGTAGGTGTTCACATCGCAAGATTCAAATACAGCAGTGATAAATGGCCTATTAAACTGTTTTTGGTGGTATCGCTATCACCAGAGAAAAAGTACTAGGCAAACTAATGGGACTAAAGGTGGACAAGTCCCCTGGGCCTGATGGCCTGCATCCTAGCATCTTAAAATAAGTGGCTGCAGAGATAGTGGATGCATTGGTTGTAATCTACCAAAATTCCCTGGGAGAGGTCCCAGTGGATTGGAAAATGGCAAATGTAACGCCCCGATTTAAGAAAGCAGGGAGACAGAAAGCAGAAAATTATAGACCAGTTAACCTAACATCTATCATTGGGAAAATGCTGGAATCCATTATTATGGAAGTAGTAGCGGGACATTTAGAAAATCAGAATGCAGTCAAGCAGAGTCAGCTTGGCTTTATGTAAAGGAAATCATGTTTGACAAATTTGCTAGAATTCTTTGAGGATGTAACAAGCAGGGTCAGTAAAAGGGGAACCAGTAGATGTAGTGTATTTAGATTTCCAGAAGGCCGCCACATAAAAAGTTACTGCACAAGATAAGAGCTCACCGGGTTGGGGGTAATATATTAGCACGGATAGAGGATTGGCTAACTAACAGAAAACAGAGAGTCAGGATAAGTGGGTCATTTTCAGGTTGGCAAACTGTAACTAGTGGGGTGCCACAGGGATCAGTGCTGGGGTCTCAACTATTTACAATCTATATCAATGACTTAGATGAAGGGACCGAGTGTAATGTAGCCAAATTTGCTGATGAAACAAGGATGGGTGGGAAAGCAAGTTGTGAGGAGGACACAAAGAATCTGCAAAGCCATATAGATAGGCTAAGTGCGTGGGCAAAAATTTGGCAGATGGAGTATAATGTGGGAAAATGTGAGTTTATCCACTTTGGTAAGAAAAAGAAAAATGCAAATTATTATTTAAATGGAAAGATTACAAAATGCTTCATTACAGAGGGATTTAGGGTTACATGAAACACCAAAAGTTAGTATGCAGGTACAGCAAGTAATTAGGAAGGTAAATAATATGTTGGCATTTATTGACAGGGGGATGGAGTATAAAATTAGGCAAGTCTTGCTACAACTGTACAGGGCGTTGGTGAGACCACACCTGGAGTACTGCATACAGTTTTGGTCTCCTTATTTAAGGAGGGATATACTTTCATTGGAGGCAGTTCAGAAAAGGTTCACTTGGTTGATTCCTGAGATGAAGGGGTTGTCTTATGAAGAAAGGTTGAGCAGGTTGGGCCTATACTCATTGGAGTTAAAAGAATGAAAGGTGATCTTATTGAAACGTATAAGATTATGAGGGGGCTTGACAGGGTAGATGCAGAGAGGATGTTTCCCCTCGTGGGGGAATCTAGAACTAGGGGCCATAGTTTCCGAATAAGGGGTCGCCCACTTTAAACGGAGATGAGGAGGAATTTCTTCTCTCAGAGGGTTGTGAATCTTTGGAATTCTCTGTCCCAGAGAGTTGTGGAGCTGTGGGTCATTGAATATATTTAAGGTGGAGATAGACAGTTTTTTGAATGATAAGGTAGTAAAGGGTTATGGGGAGCGGGCAGGGAAGTGGAGTTGAGGCCAAGATCAGATCAGCCATGATCTTATTGAATGGCGGAGCAGGCTCAAGGGGCATATGGCCTACTCCTGGTCCTATTTCATGTTCTTCTGTTCTTATAGGTCTTCTCTAAATACAACAGCCTGATTGTTCTCCTTAGAGCAGAGGTGGTCAAGGGGAGATTTAATAGAGGTGTTTAAAATCATGAAGGGTTTTGATAGAGTAGATAGAGAGAAACTGATCCACTGGCAGGAGGGACAATAACCAGAGGGCACAGATTTCAGATCATTGGCAAATGAGCCAAGGGGGCGATGAGGTGAAATTTGTTACGCAGTGAGTTACGATGATCTGGAACGCGCTGCCTGAAAGGGCGGTGGAAGCAGATTCAATAGTAACTCTCAAAAGGGAACTGGATCTCTACTTAAAAAGAAAAAATTTGCAGGGCTATGGGGAAAGAGCAGAGAAAGTGGGTCTAATTGGATAGTCCTTTCGAAGAGCCGGCATGGGCACGATGGGCCGAATGGCCCCCCCCTCCGTTGCCGCGTGGTTACAACGTGGAATTTTCTGTCGCAAGTTGTTGGTTCTGTCAGTTAATTGTTGGTTTAAGAGCAACTCATTTTCCGTTGCAGATTCTCAGTCTCCTGAGCAGTGAGGAGTCAGGGCCCTTACTTCAATGGAGAGCCGATACCATGCACCGCTCAACTCCCGCAGCTGAGTGTCCATCAACCATTCAAAGGACAGGTTCGTCTATTCCACACGGACTGCTAATCGAATCTCCCTGACTGTTTTACTGCCACAGGAGCTTCGTTATTGATGGTGATTCACAGTTGAGCTGCCATTTTTACTCGCTTTCGTGGCATATTTACAATAATTTAATCAGTAGTTCCAGATGGACAGTCCAGTTCTATCCCTGTGCAAATAGGGTCTTATAAATCACACTGCACTGCTCATCACAAAGGAGCACATTAAAACCAGCACTTCTACGGCAACAGTGCCAATCCACTGAATGTCATCATTTACTCCGCTAAATTAGCCAGATGGGGTTTTTATGGGTTATGTTTGATGTATTTGCAAGTGAATGCTTTCCACACATTTCTCTCACCTCCCATAAAACTAAATGAGACTGTCGTCAGGCAGCTGCAAGTAATTAGAGCAGTCAGCTTTTATCCACCGAGGGAATTCGAGAACAATTGGTCCTCTGTGCCTCATTCCAGCAGAATTAAGTGTGCGCACGTGCGTGTATCTGTGCGAGCGTGTGTGCATGCGTGTGTGTATTTGCGTGCTTGTACGTCTACGTGTGCATGTGTGCACCCATGCATGTGCGTGCATGTATGTGCATATGTGAGTGTGTGTGTGAGTGCATGTATGTATGTGCATGTGTGAGTGTGTGTGCATTGTGCGTGCATGTGTGTGAGAGTGAGTGTATGAGTGAGTGTGTGAGTGAGTGTGTGTGAGTGAGTGATTGTGTGAGTACATGAGTGTGCGAGAGAGTGTGAGAGAGCGTGAGTGCATGCGAGTGCATGTGAATGCGTGCACGTGTGTGTGCATGCCTGTGTGAGAGTGCATGTATTTGTGTGCATGCGTGTGAGTGTGTGTGTGCATGTGTGAGTGCGCGTGTGTGAGTGCCTATATGTGTGTGTGCATGTGAGTGCGTGTGTGTGAGTGCGTGTGAGTGCATGTGTGAGTGCATGTGTGTAAGTGCCTATATGTGTGTGTGTGTGTGTGTATGTGCCTATATATGTGTGTGTGAGTGTCAGTGCCTATATACGAGTGCGTGTGCGTGCGTGTGTGAGTGCGTGTGTGTCAGTGCCTATATGTGTGTGTGTGTGAGTGCCTAGATGTGTGCGCATGTGTGTGGGTGTGTGTGCGTGTGACTGTGTGTGTGAGTGCGTGTGTGTGCGTGTGAGTGACTAGATGTGTGTGCGTGTGTGTGTGCATGTGTGTGCATGTGCAAGTGCGTGTGTGAGTGCGTTTATGTGTATGTGTGTGTGAGTGAGTGTGTGAGTGCGTGTGTTAATGCGTGTGTGAGTGCGTGTGTGAGTGCGTGTGTGTGTTGTGTGAGTGCCAATATGTGTGTGCGTGTGTGAGTGCGTGTGTGTGCATGTGTGTGAGTGCGTGTGTGAGTGCCTATATGTGTGTGTGCATGTGAGTGCACATGTGTGAGTGCCTGTATGTGAGTGCGTGTGTGTGACAGCCTACATGTGTGTACGTGTGTGAGTGCGTGTGTGTGTGAGCGCCTATACGTGTGTGCATGTGTGTGTTGAGGACGACATTGAGTTTGGTTCCGCCACCTTCCATGATCGAGCACCCTGCTGATATACACTCTCAACCATTTGGTTGCAATGGCCGGGTGCTGCTAGCTCCTGTAGAACCGCACTTCAGCACGAGTCCAGCACCGTCGGGGATGGGAGAAGATTGGGGGAAGCACAAAATGGCAGCCAATAGATTTACCTCTTTGCGCTTTAGGGGTCCTGGTCACACTCCCACCGGTGCAGAAGTACCCTGCGGAGCAGGGCCCTTGTGGCTTGCCCAGACCATCTCTGCGACAGAAAAGGCCAGGAGGACACGGAACTGGGGAACTGCCCCCCTCGGGACAGTACTGACCTGGAAATAGAATTAAGAATATTTAATGGGAGGAATCCCTGGTTTCTTTCTCAGTTTTGTTTTTCTCCCTCAGCTCTGAAGCCAAAGTAAAACCCAACAACCTTAGCGTGGGCCCGGAGCCACGTGCGGGCCAGATTGGATAGGGACGGCTGGATTCTTACCCCAAAGAACTGGTGAACCAATTGTTCTTTATATCAACAGTCTGGGAGGTTCCACGGTCGTGCTCTTTGTTTTGATGCTGGCTCACAAATGGCCATCTTGATTGAATTTAGTTTCACAACAGACCACGGTGGGTGTCAAGCTTTAGGAATTTTGACATTTTTTCCCACGGAAAGGATTCGGGAAAAGAGTTATATTTAAACATATTGGGTTTTAAAGCTAAGTGTATTCACACAAGTTTAAAAAGAAAGCATTGCGATGAAAAATACTAACGAGGGAGGCATTGGAGGCAGTTCGCCAAAGACAGCAAACGATAAGAAATTCATTAGCCTGCCTTGGTAATTAATAAACACCCATTATGTTGGCAGATAGAAAGACTTGCATTTATATAGCACCTTTCACAACATTCCAAAATGGTTTACAGCCAACAAAGTACTTTTGGAGTGTAGTCACTGTTGTAATGTAGGAAACACGGCAGCCAATTTGCGCACAGCAAGCTCCCACACACAGCAATGTTGATTGAGGGATAAATATTGGCCAGGTCACCGGGGATAACTCCCCTGCTCTCCTTAGAAATAGTGCCATGGGATCTTTTACATCCACCTGAGAGAACAGATGGGCCCTCGCTTTAATGTCTCATCCGTTACATTCACCATTTTAACGTCTCATCCGAAAGACGGCACCTCCGACAGTGCAGCAGTCTCATGGCACTGTACTGGAGTGTCAGTCTGGATTTTTGTGCTCAAGTTTCTGGAGTGGGACTTGAACCCACGACCTTCTGACTCAGAGACGGAAGTGCTACCTGTAGTATATGCAAGCGCTCTAATAACAATTCCACGAGGTAAGGGTATCGAACTTGAACTGTAGTGACCTTAGTCCGTTTATTGCAGCTCCGAGAGTGAGGACACAATGAGGTGAGCTCCCTTTTATACTTGGCTACCTGCAGTGTGTAGGTGACCCTCAGGTCTCCACCAGTAGCACCCTCTGGTGGTACAGGTACAGTGTGAAGGTACAATCAGTGGTCTAGTGTTACAGTACATACATTAACACACATAACACTACCCACTAAGCCATGGCTGACTCTTCCGGATCCCAGATACTCACCTGGTTTTCTAACAGAGGCTCTTTCTCGGGTTGTGACACCAGAGGCAGGAATACTCAATGACAGTCAGGTTTTTAAACACAGAAAGCTGTGAAGGTTGAATGATCATTCCAAGTTATTTTATTTAAGCCAAGCGAGATGGATTCATTGATATGCATGTTCATTATTTTGTGCTGTGCAAAGATAAGTTGTACTGATTGAATTGTACTAAGTGAAGTTGATCTTAACTGTTCCGCTGCATGTTCACTTGCTGTGAAATAAAACAGCTTCAATCTGGCCTCATATTACTTTCTCGAGCTGCCATCGAAGCGATTGGCGAGGTGCACATGGGGGCACATATGAAAAGCACAAATATCCAGTTCCGATCACAAGGCAATACTAATGTTCCATCCCTGGTGTAATGTATGCACCTGTGAGTATGCTCACAGGTTTGTAGAGCTATTGCCCGTGTTCCATGCGTATGTCGAATGTGTGAGGTTGCAGCCCCTATTCCAATATTTGAAGGGGCTGCTCCTCAAATTCTGGTTGCACTTCAGTCCCACACCCCTGATCTTTGGGCACCCTGTGCGGAGGGGAGTGAGTAGGTCTGAGGGCCTCCTCGTAGGACTGCTCCTGGGCACGGCCAAGGAGGCCATCATCCGGTCCAGGCAGTGGGCAGTCGAGGGGGTCGTTCAGCCCGTCTGCCTGCCTCTCTTCCGCGGAGACATTCAAGCCAGGGTGTCCCTGGAGATGGAGCACGCGGTGTCCACCGGTACGCTCGCGGCCTTCCGCGAGAGGTGGGCGCTGGAGGGACTGGAGTGCATCATCACCCCCGGCAACCAAATTTTAATTTGATTTATTTAATGCCAAAAGTTTAATTTGTTTATTTGTCGGTTTAGTGCCCACCCCCTTTAATAAGGGGGCACTTGTATTAATGTTGAACTAAAATAGTTGTAGAGCTGTTGCATTGTGAGTGGCTTAGCCAGCCACGTGATGTTCACAAGACTCAATAAAACCCCAGTCAGTTGGGTCTAGGTCCTCCATGGTGAGGTATGCAGTTGTGAGCCGAGTGGATGAACTGGTAATGTGTAGTGTGATTGTTAAACCTTTGCTAATAAACCAACTAGTTCTTAATAGCACAAAAGCAAAATACTGCAGATGCTGGAATCTGGAATAAAAACAGAAAAAGCTGGAAATCTCAGCAGGTCAGGCAGCATCTGTGGAGAGAAAGCAGAGTTAACGTTTCGGGTCGATGACCCTTCATTAACAATGTGTTGCTATGAATTCTTAAGCAAAGTGCCCATGAAGTAAATATATTACACCTGGGTTATTCTGTCCTAACAGTTAGATCTTGGGCAATATAGCACACCCCTAGATATAAGATGCCCAGACTGCTTATGGGAGTGAGGAAACATAGACATAGAAACATAGAAAATAGGTGCAGGAGTAGGCCATTTGGCCCTTCGAGCCTGCACTGCCATTCAATATGATCATGGCTGATCATGCAACTTCAGTACCCCATTCCTGCTTTCTCTCCCTACCTTTGATCCCTTTAGCCATAAGGGCCACATCTAACTCCCTTTTGAATATGTCCAATGAACTGGCCTCAACAACTTTCTGTGGTAGAGAATTCCATAGGTTCACCACTCTCTGGGTGAAATAGTTTCTCCTCTTCTCGGTCCTATATGGCTTACCCCTTATCTTTAGACTGTGACCCCTGGTTCTGGACTTTCCCAACATCGGGAACATTCTTCCTGCATCTAACCTGTCCAATCCCATCATAATTTTATATGTTTCTATGAGATACCCACTCATTCTTCTAAATTCTAGTGAGTATAAGCCTAGCCGATCCAGTCTTTCCTCATATGTCAATCCTGCCATCCCGGGAATCAGTCTGGTGAACCTTCGCTGCACTCCCTCAATAGCAAGCACGTCCTTCCTCAGATTAGAAGACCAAAACTGTACACAATATTAAAGGTGTGGCCTCACCAAGGCCCGGTACACAACTGCAGTAAGACCTCCCTGTTCCTATACTCCAATCCACTGCTCTAACCAAAAGAGTATTTGAGGCAAAGCCCCAAACAGTGGGATTTGAACACACTGACTCCACAACCAACCCCTGGCTTCCTGCAGAAACTGACACACTCTAGATGTGATGAAAAATGATGCCTAAAGCCAGAAGCCCCTCAATTCCATCTTTAAAATAATAGTCCGTCACTTACCAGATCTGCAGCTTCCACCCTGCCTCGGATCTTTGGGCTCTGCTGAGGTGGCACCTTCCTTACAGAACCAGCCAGCATGACACCTGCCACTGGGTGCAGAGTTACCCAGCCCTCGACAGTAGAATCCCGGCAAACAAGGGAGGCAGTCACTGACGGACACAACTCCTGCAGTGTGAGGAAGGATTCAAACACTCATTTTATAATCCAAACCAAAGAAACTGCAGATGCCATTTTATTAAACAGTTTAGTTACAATGGACTGCGTAAGGATGGCACAATGGGAGCCAAGAGTGCGTGTGGCTGACTAATAAAGAGTTGCATTTATATAGCGCCTTCCACGACCACCAGACGTCTCAAAGCACTTTACAGCCAGTGAAGTACTTTTGGAGCGTAGTCACCGTTGTAATGTGGGAAACACGGCAGCCAACTTGTGCCTAGCGAGCTCCCACAAACAGCAATGTGATAATGACCAGATCATCTGTTTTTTGTGATGTTGATTGAGGGATAAATATTGGCCCCAGGACACCGGGGATAACTGCCCTGTTCTTCTTCGAAATAGTGCCATGGGATCTTTTACGTCCACCTGAGAGAGTAGACGGGGCCTCGGTTTAATGTCTCATCCGAAAGGCAGCACCTCCGACAGTGCAGCACTCCCTCAGCACTGCACTGGAATGTCAGCCTAGAATTATGTGCTCAAGTCCCTGGAGTGGGACTCCTGACCTTCTGACTCAGAGGCGAGAGTGCTGCCCACTGAGTCACGGCTGACACTGACATACAAAAATGCAAACTCCAATTTGTAATATTTAAACTTGAAACAAATGGAAGTTGTAAGACTGGAGGTTATGTTCCAGATGGTAATATATCCTTGGCTTATGATGTCATCCGATTTCCAGAATAAATGCTAATGGGGAAATGTCTTATATTATTATAATAACAAATGACTCTGCCAGTTTACTCCACTTTGCATCAAACGACGGCCAATTTTGTGTTGTGAGTCTAGATACACTGAGAACTAGGATGAGACAACCCAAACTCATCTCACAAAATATCCTTACGGCGAGTGGAGATTTTCTTCCCCGCTTTTAGGCGTGAATGGGGCAATAGCGTCATGAAAATGGGGTTACAGAAATTACCACCACGTTCTTGCTGCTGTTTGGCCTGCCACCATTTTGTGACCGTTGGTAGCTTTTCACGCAGGCGTGTGCCCGTTTTTTTCAGGCCAATACCTACATCCTGCATCAATCCAGCATTCCGCCTATCTTTGGCGGGGATCAATACATCAGAAGCTGGCTGCAAGGGGTATTCCCCTCCACACTCGGCTCTGAAACCCAATGGACGCCTGCAGAGATCAGATACAACAGTCGCAGCTAAAGCAGAGCAGTCAGGGCCCTTGAACAACGAATCTGTTGTCTGGTTTTCCTACCCAGAATGCCTATCTGAACCAGTCTATCTACCCTCGAATAAAGAACTTCCATCCCATTGGCCATCACTGATTTCTGTGCCACCTGGTTGTGTCAAGTCAACAGTTACTGCAGCAACACTCTACAAAAAACATCAGTTGAAGCCCAGCTAGGGGTTGGCCTGAACTGGCAGGCCTAAGGTAGGCAGTCCGAGGCCTCCCAGAGTTGCTGGTGCTTGTGAAGCATGCTTCTCTTGAACGCGGGGTCGCTAAAGCCTGTGGGCTCAATTTTCCCCAAAGCATTTCTTTTTTTTCTTTCTCTCTCACTCACTCACTCACTCACTCTGGTGCAAATTGATTGGGGAAACTGTGGTTTTTCAACTTGGGACAAAAAGAGCAGTCTGCTCCAAAAAAACGGCGCAAATCACGGGAAAATTGAGCCCATCTCTCTCCGCCTCAGCACAGCTAGGCCCCAATACTGCCAGACACCTCCTATTCTCTGCCCTTGTCCGTCATCACCCAGCTCATTCTCACTAGAGCTGAGTGAGTCACCCTGCACTGACCTCGCTAAATCCTTCATTGCCGCTGGGTCAGAATCCTGGAACTTCCTGACTCACAGCATTGTGGGACCATCACCACCACATGGACTGCAGTGCTTCAAGAAGCAGGCCCACCTCACCACCAGCTTCTCAGGGGGAACAGGGGATGGGCAATAAATGCCGGCCTTGCCAGCGACGCCCACATCCTGATGAATGATCAAAAGAAGAATATCCCACCCGAGGTGCGGATATCTGTGCTGGCACTTGACGCAGGCATGTGAGTCAGATGCCATTGAACAGAAGCATTCTCACAGCTCCATCTTCCTTGGCTTGAGAGTGAAGTGGAGCTGACAGTATAACTTCTGTCTGCTGATTGCAGATGAGCAGGTACCAGTTTTTAACCCATGCCTGTAATAGAACACAGACAGTGTCACCGAAATGTTGTGGATGCTGAATCGTTGAGTATATTCAAGGCTGAGATCGCTAGATTTTTGCACTCTACGGGAATCAAGCGATATGGGGATTGGGCGAGGAAGTGGAGTTGAGATCGAAGATCAGCCATGATCTTATTGAATGGTGGAGCAGGCTTGAGGGGCCATATGGCCTACTCCTGCTCCTAATTCTTATAAAGTAAATCAAAGATCTTAAATATAGCGGAGTGCATTTTAAAGATGAAGTGTATAAATTTACCTGATCTGTTGCTGAGGGTCCCAGGAGGACAGGGATACTGGGTTGGGTACTCAGTCCTTTCGGGGCAATAATAGCCAGGAGGACACCTGGTACTGAGGTACGTTCGAGAATTGGCGTTGCAGTAAAAGCCAGCTTTACAAGGCTGGCAAGTCCATTGCCCCATCCTATCTTGGTAAGTTCCTGCAGGACAGCCTGTGGGCAGTGTTGATCCTTCAGGACAATAGTGCCCTGATGGACATACTCCTCCAACACCAGTGTGAGATCCTGCAGCAGCAGAAACAAAAGCATGATTTCCACATAACCGTCCTTCTTCTGCAACTCCTTTTTATGATCTGCACTATGGCCTGTAGAGTTCTCTAGTGTGTCTGTATTGCCCACCTGGGGTATGGCTGCCACCTCTTGCCAAGGGCAAGTTGAACAGTAGAGGAAAGAAAAACAGATTTGCATTTATATAGCGCCTTTCATGACCCCAGGTTGTCCCAAAGCGCTTTACAGCCAATGAAGTACTTTTGAAGTGTAGCCAATTTACGCACAGCAAGCTCCCACAAACAGCAATTTGATACTGAGCAGTGATGTTGGGTTGAGGGATAAATATTGGCCAGGACACCGGGGATAACTCCCTTGTTCTTCTTCGAAGTAGTGCCATGGAATCTTTTACATCCATCTAAGAGAGCAGACGGGGCCTCAGTTTAACGTCTCATCAGAAAGACGGCACCTCCGACAGTGCAGAATTCCCTCAGCACTGCCCCTCCGACAGTGCGGTGCTCCCTCAGCACTGCCCCTCTGACAGTGTGGCGCTCGCTCAGCACTGCCCCTCTGACAGTGCGGCACTCCCTCAGCGCTGCCCCTCCGACAGTGTGGCGCTCCCTCAGCACTGCCCCTCCGACAGTGCGGCGCTCCCTCAGCACTGCCCCTCCGACAGTGTGGCGCTCCCTGAGCAGTGCCCCTCCGACAGTGTGGCGCTTCCTCAGCACTGCCCCTCCGACAGTGTGGCGCTCCCTCAGCACTGCCCCTCCGACAGTGCGGCGCTCTCTCAGCACTGCCTCTCCGACAGTGCGGCGCTCCCTCAGTGCTGCCCCTCCGACAGTGTGGCGCTCCCTCAGCACTGCCCCTTTGACAGTGCGGCGCTCCCTCAGTGCTGCCCCTCTGACAGTGCGGCGCTCCCTCAGTGCTGCCCCTCCGACAGTGCGGCGCTCCCTCAGCACTGCCCCTCTGACAGTGCAGCGCTCCCTCAGTGCTGCCCCTCCGACAGTGTGGCGCTCCCTCAGTGCTGCCCCTCCGACAGTGCGGCGCTCCCTCAGTGCTGCCCCTCCGACAGTGCAGCGCTCCCTCAGTGCTGCCCCTCCGACAGTGCGGCGCTCCCTCAGTGCTGCCCCTCCGACAGTGTGGTGCTCCCTCAGCACTGCCCCTTTGACAGTGCGGCGCTCCCTCAGTGCTGCCCCTCTGACAGTGCGGCGCTCCCTCAGTGCTGCCCCTCTGACAGTGCAGCGCTCCCTCAGTGCTGCCCCTCTGACAGCGCGGCGCTCCCTCAGTACTGCCCCTCTGACAGTGCAGCGCCCCCTCAGCACCGCCCCTCCGACAGTGCGGCGCTCCCTCAGCACCGCCCCTCCGACAGTGCGGCGCTCCCTCAGT
Source organism: Pristiophorus japonicus (assembly GCF_044704955.1). Lineage (NCBI taxonomy): Eukaryota > Metazoa > Chordata > Chondrichthyes > Pristiophoridae > Pristiophorus > Pristiophorus japonicus. Next base: position 552,767 of record NW_027253303.1, read on the forward strand.
GCTGCCCCTCTGACAGTGCGGCGCTCCCGCAGAGCTGCCCCTCCGACAGTGCAGCGCTCCCTCAGTACTGCACTGGGAGTGTCAGCACCACAACAGTGGCCCTAGTCCACTCTGCTGCAGGATACCGCTCTGCCTCATGGTCCTGCAACCGCCACTCAAAGATCGTGGACGTGCCGCTAAACACCGACATGAGGACGGTGTCAGAGACGCTCAAGTCCACTCCCAACCAAGTGGCTCCCAGTGCTGTCCCACATTCCCCCCACCCCCCCCCCCGCCCCAACCCTCGCCAGTCGCTGTGACAGCGCCGTGCTCCATGAGATGGAAAAAAGCCATGAGCAACACTGACCTTCCCATTCACGAAGACTTGAAAAACCCACCGCGAAAGCGCTTAAAACGGCGCTGGCCCTTCTGGGAAAGAGCGGCCATTATTCACGCAGCCAGTATTGGCCCACTATCCAGATGGACGGAATCGCGGGGTGCAGGCAACGTACAGAACCGACGCCTCATCACTGACCCGACAGCGGAGGGCCCTGGGCTTCGACCTCCCTGGGAGACAGTGGTCAGCGAGCGCTCGGCCCAATCCGCGCGGGGCGCGGACGGTGCGGTCACCTGCCCCACACGGGGAAGGTGAGGGACGGCCCGAAGTGTGACTGTGGCCCTGAGTCCCAGACCCTGGAACACGTCACATCGAGCGGCCCGCTGAGGTCTGTGGCGGGAGGCACCTCGGGGCCGAAACTGCCCACCGCTGGAAACGGGGCGCACGCGGCCCGGTCTCTCCTGGTTTCATCGCCGCGGTGGATGAGCTGGCCTCTTGAGCAAAATTCCGCGGTTTTTTTTCAGGCGGACCAGAAGTGGCTCATAATGGGGGCGATGAGCACACTAGAGGGGCGGAGGTTGTGTGGGGGGTGGTGCTGGGGAGGTGGGGAGGTGGGGATGGGGTGGGGGGAGTATAGTGACCGTTGCTGTCAGTTATCAGCATACCTTGGCTCTCCCCCTACACTTAAAGGGGAGAACCTGCGCGATGTTTAAACCTCGGCCCCACTGGGCTGCCAGGGAGGGTTACGGCCGGGCCAGCAGCCAGGCCCCCAAGAGGGCGCGTCAGGCTGCCTGTTGGCAGCCCGGCCGAACCCGGGGGCATAATTGTCGGCCCGACATGGCAGTCGGCCGACAAAAAAAAAACATGCGGCAGCGGCAACGACGGCAGTGCGTCCTCCCCTTTAACGGGAGCCGAACCGCCATTGCACCATCAGGGAAAAGCAGGTTTTGGCACCGCCAGGCGGAGGTAAATTTTCTCGGCCAAATTTCACCGGCGGTGCGAACACACTTAGGATGGATTGGCAGAAGCGGAGCGGTGGGAGGGAGAATGGGTCACCCCAGGGATTCCGCAGGAGCAGAATTTTGATAATGGCGGCCACTACGCGGAAAGTCGGCGGCCATTGATCTCCGCAGCGCGGCCGCCAATTTCCGATGTTTAAGAGTCCTGAAGGAAAGGGGAACTTTCGGCCACCTCAATTCTCCACTCGGTATCTCAGGAGGCCTTCACATGGATAGCCAAACCAGACCTCCCATTATAGGCTTTTCCCGTCACACAAAACGACAAGGCCACGAACCTATGTTTGAAGGGTTTATAGGTTCGAAATTTCCACACAGTCCGTGCAGTGAGTCACATGGTAGAGAAGGGCCGGCGTTTTCCTTTTCTCTACGTGATGCAAGATGACCACCTTTCGGTTACTTTGGTGCTTCAGCGCCCGCCCTCACCTGGTGTAGCGTTGCCGGCTGGCTGGGGGACATTCACTCCGAAGGTACAGTAATATCCAGCGGAGCAGTTGCCACCTGGCTCGGTCAGTTTCTCTCCTGCACAGAACTTCCCACCTGCAAGTCATCCTCAGTTTAGTTTCAAAAATTACTTCAGTTTTATCATCAGCAAATTTCTCGGCTGCCCGTAAAGCTTAAACGACATTGTCGGGGACACAGACTCCTGCTCCCTGCATTGTCACTAGTGAGGCCGCAGCTGGAGTACTGCGTGCAGGTATGGTCATCACATTACAGGAAAGATGTGATTGCACGGGCGAGGGTACAGAGGAGATTTACGAGGATGTTGCCTGGACTGGAGAATTTTTGCTATGAGGAAAGAATGGATCGGCTGGGGTTGTTTTCTTTGGAAGCTGAGGGGAGACCTTAGTGAGGTGTATAAAATTATGAGGGGCCTAGATAGAGTGGGTAGGCAGGACTTATTTCCCTTAGCAGAGGACTCAACAACCAGGGAACATATATTTAAAGTAATTGGTAGGAGATTTAGAGGGGATTTGAGGGGAAATTTCTTCACCCAGAGGGTAGTGGGGGTCTGGAACTCACTGCCTGAAAGGGTGGCAGAGGCAGAAACCCTCACCACTTTAAAAAAGTAATTGGATGTGCACTTGAAGTGCCGTAACCTACAGAGCTACGGACCGAGAGCTGGAAAGTGGGATTAAGCTGGATAGCTCTTTGTCGGCCAGCGTGGACACGATGGGCCGAAATGGCCTCTTTCCGTGCTGTAAATTTCTGTGATTCTGTGATCACCGTGCTGGAATCAGGACTGATCACACCACCTGCCTCTCCAACTCACTCCATCTTGGCATCTCCCTCCACCCCTCAAGTCTTTGTTCCTCCTACGAAATATTCAGCCTTCGAAAATCAAGGTCACCCAATCACCACCTCATGACTTAGAAAATATTCCCTCCTGCATTGTGGGTTTTAGCTCTTTGCTAAAAGTCCCAAGAGCTGCAAAGTGGGATTCAGCTGGATGCCTGTTGTTTGGCTGGTAAAGTCACGATGGGCCAAATGGCCTCCTTCTGTGTCGTAAATTTCTATGATAGTTTCACCCCCAGCGCAATATCATCATCATCATCATAGGCGATCCCTCTAACGAGGATGACTTGCTTCCACACCAAAAGGGATGAGTTCACAGATGTTTCAATGAGGGACCCGATATTCCAGTCCTGAACTCCAATTGAAGGATGGAAGATGCCTGTGTGTGGATTTTTTTAACGGGTGGTGACCGTTGCACATCAGCCGCCACACGGGCTTGACAGAGCTAGGCCTTTATCCAGTGGCAAGGGTTGAACCAGGACAACTGGAGACCTGCTCTGCTGCATGGACCCAGTGCGCACACATATCGCACAGTGTGGGCTGGCCCGTGCTGCCCCTGGGCCCTCTGCTCTTCTGGGCCCCGTACCCTCATTTGCTGCACCTCCGCCATGATCTCTCGCCGCTCCTATGCCATAAACATTCGTCGCACCTCTGCCAATGTGCGGTGAATGTTTATGACAGAGCACAATATCATCATCATCATAGGCAGTCCCTTGGAATCGAGGAAGACTTGCTTCCACTCTCAAAATGAGTCTTTAGGTGGCTGAACAGTCCAATACAAGAGCCACAGACTCTGTCACAGGTGGGACAGATAGTCGTTGAGGGAAAGGGAGGGTGGGACAGGTTTGCCGCACGCTCCTTCTGTTTCCTGTGCTTGATTTCTGCATGCTCTTGGCGACGAGACTCGAGGTGCTCAGCGCCCTCCCGGATGCACTTCCTCCACTTAGGGCGGTCTTTGGCCAGGAACTCCCAGGTGTCAGTGGGGATGTTGCACTTTATCAGGGGGGCTTTGAGGGTGTCCTTGTAACGTTTCCTCTGCCCACCTTTGGCTCATTTGCCGTGAAGGAGTTCCGAGCACAATATAACAGTATAATGACTCACTGTGTAAACATTACACTGATCAGAGCTGAAAGAATAGCGCCCCCTGTGTGTTGTTCATGGAACTTCAAGCTGAAATGCAGAATAAATGGCAACGGTTGGCAGATGTCTCTTACCCGGGCATCCTTGGCACTCAGCTGCTGACTTCAGGCCTGGCCGGCTGCTGAAGGTTCCCGGTTTGCAAGCCGTCCAATTTCGACCTGTGCCCTGTGGGCAGTGAAACCCAGGGGGGCAGAGACGGTACCCTGAGGTGGCGCTTCCTACGGAAACCCCCATCGACAGAAATTAAACAAAATACATTTTTAGTAAATATCTCTGGCAATAAAAACCCAACTGTGTCTGGTACCATATCTGTGAGGACCATGTGAGAGGCACACTGTGCTGTCCAGCAGGTGGATAAATGTGGATTTTATTTGGGGATGTTTTATTCAAGCATTCAGACTGAACCTGTGGCAACCCAAAGGATCCTTCCCGACCGTACTGCAGATGTTTCCTTCACACTCAAATACAGGCACATGATCAGAAAAGTCCCAATGCAGAAACCTGCACAGCTGCAGAGTACACACACTTCGCGGGTTCGCAGGTTGCTTTGCAAAGAGCTGCAGTGCCCCTTGGCAGCTGTAGCCAGTACTGCCAGCCTGTAGCAGGATCCGGAGTCCATCGGGAGCGCCAAATCTCTTTGTCTCTGTGTTTCATTTAAATACCGATCATGGAGCCATTTGGGCCACATCTAAAGTGTAAATCAATGATCCCACTGATTCATGTATATCTCAAACTGTGAGTATAACAGATCTTGGTCTTCTGATTTAGGACTTCTCCAACAAAGCGCCACCAGAGGAAAGAAAGAAAGAAAGAAAGACAGAAAGGAGAGAGCAAGAGAGAGCAAGAGAAAGAGAGAGCAAGAGAGAGCAAGAGAGAAAGAGAGAGCGAGAGAGAGCGAGAGAGAGCAAGAGAGCAAGAGAGAGCGAGAGAGAGTGAGAACGAGAGAGAGCGAGGGAGAGCAAGAGAGAGCAAGACAGCGAGAGAGAGCAAGAGAGAAAGAGAGAGCAAGAGCGAGCAAGAGAGAGCAAGAGAGAGCGAGAGAGAGCGAGAGAGAAAGAGAGAGAGAAAGAGAGAGCGAGAGAGAGCGAGAGAGCAAGAGAGAGCAAGAGAGAAAGAGAGAGCGAGAGAGAGAAAGAGAGAGCGAGAGAGAAAGAGAGAGCAAGAGAGAAAGAGAGAGCGAGCGAGAACAAGAGAGAGAAAAAGAGAGGAAAAGAGGGCGAGAGAGAGAAAAAAGAGCGAGAGAGAGCGAGAGGGAGGAAGACAGGGAGGAAGAGAGCGAGGAAAGGAAGGAAGGAAAGAAGGAAGGAAAAGTAAAGCAAGAAAGAAAGAAAGAGAGGAAGGAATAGTAAAGCAAAAAAAACAGACAGACAAACATACCAAACTCAAACTGGACAAAGCCAAATATAATCAAAATTGTGGAGAATTTTCATTTTTCACTTAAACGGGCGATAGTATATGTGCAACCCGTTTTACCCCCCCGTCCCCCGAGTTATAGCCCACCCGCGTTACACCCGTCCCATTTACATTTTCGCTGATGTCAAAAATCGGGCAGTACGTAAAACGGGCAGCTGACCCGGTATCGCTTGTTTCCCGCCCGGTAGTTACAGGGTAAATTCAGCCCTGTGTATTTAAACTCTGGCTACAATTGACTGCATTCCCTTCTCAAACATGAAAAAAAGAGTCCGCAGAGAATAAACTTCAGCCCTTGTCTCCAAACATTGCTGAGCAGATGTGCTGTCTCTCCAGCCCGGCCCAGGGCTGGTGCTGAATAGAGGCAACACTTGCTGCTCAAATCACCTTGGGAACTAAACGATGACAAAAAAAATAAAACACATTTTTGCTTTTCTTCAGCTAAGTACACAACATTGACCACAACAGCATTGATATTTAAACAAGATAAGTGGAACCTGGTAAGGAAGCTTCAGTTTTGGGAGATTTCAATTAACCACACCCCCACAAATAGCAACATTGTGCAGAATAATTTGCTTTGATAAAGATTAGTTAATATAGGAACAGGAGGAGGCCATTCAGCCCCTTGAACCTGTTCCGCCATTCAATTAGATCATGGCTGATCTGTATCTTAATTCCATCGACACGCCTTGGTTACATAATACCCTCGCCTCACAAAAATTCTGTAAGAATTTGCGTGCACTTGCATTGTATGTTCACTTGGTTGATTCCTGAGATAAACGGGTTGTCTTGTGAAGAAAGGTTGAGCAGGTTGGGCCTATACCCATTGGAGTTTAGAAGAATGAGAGGTGATCTTATTGAAAGGTATAAGATTCTGAGGAGGCTTGACAGGGTAGATGCAAAGAGGATGTTTCTCCTCGTGGGGGAATCTAGAACCAGGGGGCATAGTTTCAGAATAAGTGGTCGTCCATTTAAGACAGAAATAAGAAGGAATTTCTTCTCTCAGAGGATTGTGAATCTTTGGAATTCTCTACCCCAGAAAGCTGTGGAGGCTGGGTCATTGAATATATTTAAGCTGGAGATAGACAGTTCTTTGAACGATAAGGGAGTCAAGGGTTATGGGGAGCGGGCCGGGAAGTGGAGTTGAGGCCAAGATCTGATCAGCTGTGATCTTATTGAATGGCGCAGCAGGCTCGAGGGGCCAAATGGCCTACTCCTGCTCCTATTTCTTATGTTCTTATGTATGTCTGATGGTTCCTTACCTGATCCTTACCATAACATTACTGTGTTGTTCTAAGATTCTGATTATCCAAACTAAGCTCCAATTAAATCCCTACCTGCAGCTGCTCCCTGCTCCCGGGGCAAGCAGCGAAATCCCGCTGGGCAGATGAGGCACTCACTCATTTGAGACCGATTGGTAAAAGTGCCCGGGTTACAAGGCAATGGCCGGACACTACCCCGGGGGCAGTGCAGGCCAACAGGACAGATGTGCGCTGGGGAGTTTGAAGACCGACTCGCACCTGGACAGTAGAAGCCAGCATCACAAGAACCGACTGGAGACAGCAGTCCTGCGTGAAGAGACAAGACAGTGAACGACCTTCAGGCTGATCTCATTCTGAAAGTGACAACGGCAGCAACGTGCATTTAAACAGCGCCTTCCACGCAGTAAAACGTCCCAAGGGCGCTTCACAGGAGCACAGGATCAAACAAAATTCGACACCGAGCCACATACGGAGATATCAGGACAGGTGATTGGTCAAAGAGGTAGGTTTTACGGAGCATCTTAAAAAAAAAATTAAAGGTAGAGAGGTGGAAAGGTTTTGGGAAGGAATTCCAGAGCTTCGGCAATAAAGCAAGCCTGCCAAGATTGCGATGAATAACTCTTAGATTGCTGACAGATTGAGGGATACTCTTGTCTTATTTGATTGATTGGTTTTGTTTTCAGCTCAGTAAGTTACGAGACGGGCAAGCCACAGGCCTGGACTAGCAATCTGGAGAACGTGAGTTCTAATTGCACCATGGCAGCTTGTGAATTTGAATTTTTAAAATCTGGAGAAAAATAAAATGGTCTTGAAGCTGTCGAATTGTCATTAAAAGCCCACCTGGTTCATTAATGTCATTTCGGGAAAGAAATCTACCGCCCTTACCCGGTCTGGCCTACATGTGACTCCAGGCAGCACTGGGCATGACTCTTACATGCTCCCTAAAGTGGCTGAGCCAGCCAGTCAGTTGTGAGGGATGGTCAATAAATGCTGGACCTGCCAGAGATGACCACATCCCCAGATTGAATGAAAAAAATAATGACACTGGAAAAATCACCAATATTACAGTAATAAAAAGGAATTGAATCTTCAGGAATAGTTTTCTTACTGAAAATATTAACCCTGAACGACACCGGACGAGCTCGCAACCAATTAAACCAGCTGCCCCAGGGAGACAGTTATGTTCTTGGACCAGCCAAGGGCTCAAGGTGGGGAAGCATTCTGTTCTCTTGCACTAACATCATCTCAGTTGGACTGGGCATGCAAAGGGTGTTTCCATTACCTGTATCGTTGCAGTATTTTCCTGCGTCACATGGGGTGCACTGGGTCTCGTCCGTTAACCCCGTCGCATTGCTGTAGGTTCCGCTTGGGCAGGACCGAGGATGGGACGAGCCCAAAGGGCAGTAAGAGCCAGGGGAGCACAACCTTTCCACGGGTACTCTGGCTCCTAAAGTGCAGAAGTAGCTGCAATCAAATCACATTGGTGTGTCAGTTGGGTTATGGAGATATGGCGTACAACAGAAAATAAAATGACCTGTAAAGGACAGGGTTTCTGTTTTGGTCCTCTTGGCTTTTGCCAGCAACGTACATTGGCAAATTGTATACAGTGGAAAGAGCGTGCGGCAAATCTGTCCCACCCTCCCTTACCCTCAACGACTATCTGTCCCACCTGTGACAGGGACTGTGGCTCTCGTATTGGACTGTTCAGCCACCTAAGGACTCATTTTAAGAGTGCAAGCAAGTCTTCCTCGATTCTGAGGGACTGCCTATGAATGAATGAAATGAATGACCAGAGAGAAAAGGGGGTTAAATTATGATGACAGGTTGCACAGACTAGATTTGTATTCCCTTAATGTATAGAAGGTTAAGCGGTGATCTAATTGAGGTATTTAAGATGATTAAAGGAATTGATAGGGTAGATAGAGAAAAACTATTTCCTCTGGTGGAAGAGTCCAGAACATGGAGATATCGGGGCCGAAACTCTCCTGTTACACGCCTCCTGTTAGCGCCTCCGGGTGGGCGCTATCGGAGCACAGACGTGTTTTCGCCCGGTGCGGGGAAGGGGTGTTGGGGGGGGTGGGAGGGGCATCGGCTCCTGAGAGATTGCACGGGGGTAGGCAGCAGCACAAGATGCAGTAGCGCCGCACCCCATTGGTAGTTCCCCAGGCCGCTGTGCCTCCGCCGATGACATAATCGGTATGCGCGGCAGCCCCTTTCCGCCCCGCGACGGAAATCGGCCAGCGCCCCCGTCAGGCCGCCGCGGGCAATGCCCACACCAGCCTCGTGGGTCACAAACCGAGCCGGACACCCATCGCGGGGCGAAAGAGGAGGTTGCGCTGCACCGCACCGTCACCATTGTCCGCCCCTCCCCACCTTACCGTCCACTCCTTTTGCGGGGTCCGGGCCGCGATCGTGCGGCTACGGTACCCCTTAGGCCTGGTGGCCCAGCGGAGGCTGTAAACGGGCCTGCAGAGCTCGCAGCGTCCCTCCCCTTTAATGGAAGGGGCGGGCGTAGAAGCATGTCAGCGCTACGCGGGGAGGCCGGGTTGATCTCCGCAATGCGCCTGGGTAGCCCCCCCCCCACCCAATGATCCTACCCCCAAGGGATGTGGAGTGCACGACATTGCGTTCCCCTTCCTGTGAGGGGCGGTAACCCGAATTTTGCTTCCGGGGCGAGACTTCTGCGGCGGGCACAGAACGTTCAGCCCCGGAGAAGTTACCGCTCCGAACTGGGGCGATAGGGAATTTTGGTCCCGTAGCCATAAAATTAGAGCTAAGCCGTTCAGGGGTGATGTTTCTTCTTCACACAAAGGGTAGTGGAAATCTGGAACTGTCTCCCCCAAAAAGCTGTTGAGATTCAACTTTGAGATTGACAGCTTTTTGTTAGGTAAGCATATTAAATGTTATGGAACCAAGGTGGGTTAAGATGCAGATCAGCCATGATCTAATTGAATGGTGGAATAGGCTCAAGGGGCTGAATGGACTACTCCAGTTCCAATGTAACCCTGGCCTATGATTCCTGACCATTGCAATCATTAGTAGGTGGTACCAAAGTGAAAAATTACTCCTTAAATTCACAACACCTCTTGAACAAATGGTGTTAAAGAGTGAAATAGAGTAGGATGTGCTATGATCTTGATTCCATGAGTGAGGATACAGGAGGACACAGACAGGAAGGTTCCAAGAAGCAATGAACTTTGGCATTAGACAATCCCAATTTTGGCCTTCAAAACTTGCCCACTAATTTGGCCCAGGGGCAGCACGGGCCCAGCCCACACTGCGATATGTGAGTGCACTAGGTCCGTGCAGCAGAGCTGGTCTCCAGTCGTCTTGGGTAACCCTTGTCACTGGACCAGGACCTGGCTCTGTCAAGCCCGTGTGGTGGCTGGTGTGCAACGGCCACCACACGTTAAAAAAATCCATGCATAGGCATCTTCAAGATTTAGCTCGGGACCGGGAATATTAGGTCCTTCATTGAAACACCTGTGAACTTTTTGGCATGGAAGCATGTCATCCTCGACTTGAGGGACTGCCTATGATGATGACTAATTTGATTATCTACAAACACCAACAATTTTACAGTAATTATATCTTTATGAATTATATGCTCTATTTCATCAACTTTATTATGAACATTTTAATTTATATTTGAATATTTTGCCCCTTTAGTAAACACGTCACGTACCCTGGCTCACATAGCCCACTAGGCTGAATCAGCCCCGCCTGGTTACAGTAGCTTCCGGCATCACATAAGCAGCAGTCACCTTCGACCTTCTGGCCAGTTGCCTTGCTGTAGGTCCCTCTCGGGCAGGGTAGAGGGACTACGGAGCCACGGGGGCAGTAATGACCACGGGGGCACAAGCCAGCCTCAGCACCTTCAGGAATAGTTTCAGTGAGAAATCAGTCAGTCGCTAGCAAGCTCTGTGGCACTTTACACTTCCCGTCTGGATTCGACACACACTAGAATAACATCCATGCATCATTAATAGGGGAAGCTGTGTCTAGCCTGTCAACCCCTGGTGAGAGATGAGCAGCTGAGATCCTTATCCTGAGGCAGTCACCCGCTCCAGAGATTTGACACATATTCTAAGCCAACAATTCAGTGCAGTCCTGAGGGAGTGCGGCACTGTCAGGAGTGCCATCTTTTGGATGTGATATTAAACCGAGACCCCAACTGCCCCCTCATGTGGACATAAAAGATGCCATGCCATTATTTTGAAGATGTACAGGGGAGTCCTGGCCAATATTTATCCCTCAACCAACATCACTAAAACAAATTAGCTGGTCATTATCTCATTGCTGTTTGTGGGACCTGCTGTACACGACAACTTGCATTTATATAGCGCCTTTAACGTCCCAAGGCGCTTCACAGGAGTATTATGAGACAAAAAAATTTGACACCGAGCTACATAAGGAGAAATTAGGCAGGTGATCAAAAGCTTGGTCAAAGAGGTAGGTTTTAAGGAGCGTCGTAAAGGAGGAAAGAGAGGTCGAGAGGCGGAGAGGTTCAGGCAGGGAATTCCAGAGCTTAGGGCCCAGGCAACAGAAGGTACGGCCACCGACGGTTGAACGATTATAATCAGGGATGCTCAAGAGGGCAGAATTAGAGGAGCGCAGACATCTCTGGGTACTGTGGGGTTGGAGGAGATTACAGAGATAGGGAGGGGTGAGGCCATGGAGGGATTTGAAAACACGGATGAGAATTTTGCAATCAAGGCGTTGCTGAACCGGGAGCCAATGTAGGTCAGCGAGCACAGGGGTGATGGGTGAGCAGGACTTGGTGCGAGTTAGGACACGGGCAGCCGAGTTTTGGATCACCTCTAGTTTATGTAGGGTAGAATGTGGGAGGCCAGCCAGGAGTGCGTTGGAATAGTCACGTCTAGAGGTAACAAAAGGCATGGATGAGGGTTTCAGCAGCGGGTGAGCTGGGACAAGGGCGGAGACGGGCGATGTTACAATAGGTGGTCTTAGATATGCTGTGGATATGTGGTCGGAAGCTCATTTCAGGGTCAAATATGACACCAAGGTTGCAAACAGTGTGGTTCAGCCTCAGACAGAAGTTGGGGCAGATTGGATACTGCGTTTTCTACATTATAACAATATATCCAATATAACAATAACCTCCAAGTTTAACATGAACGCTTCCATTCTTTTACCTTGTTGGGGTGTACTGCTCCTCACCCCCTGTCTGCAGTAGTATCCAGCAGTACATTCACCGTAGACATCAGTCAGGGCAGGCAAGGGACAATAATAACCTCCCAAACACTCACTGCAATCCTCCAGCTTCTTCAACCCTTCACAGAAAAGCCAATGAAACTTGTAAATAGTTCAATAGGTTTGATTTTTCAAATCTATGTATTGAGAAACAAGCTTTCACTATCCTGTTGACAGATATGAATAGTTCCCGGCCCAGGTTGGAAACAGTATACTTGGCTATTTAGGTGTAGCATAGAATCCTCACACACAATGTATCGTCGACAGAGCAACTAGAACTGCAACTCACAGTAAACTCATTGTAGACAAATTGCTTTGGGACATCCCAAGAGATGTGATGAAGCTTTATAAACTTATGAGGGGCCTGGATAGAGTGGATAGGAAGGACCTATTTCCCTTAGCAATAACCAGGGGGCACAGATTTAAAGTAATTAGTAGCAGGTACAGAGGAGGTTTTTTTCACCCAGAGGGTGGTGGGCGTCTGGAACTCACTGCCTGAAAGGGCGGTAGAGGCACAAACCCTCACCACATTTAAAGAGTGCTTGGATGTGCACTTGAAGTACCGTAACCTACAGGGCTACGGACCAAGAGCTGGAAAGTGGGATTAGGCTGGGTAGCTCTTTGTCGGCCGGCGCGGACACGATGGGCTGAAATGGCTTCCTTCCGTGCTGTAAATTTCTGTGATTCTAGGGTTCTATGTAAGTGCAAGTTATTTTTTTTAAATGTTTGTAATTCAAGGCTGCTAGGTGAATCAAGGCCATTGTGTGTGAGCTTTGAGGTTGGAATACAAACCCTCTGCGTTAATTCGTACTTGTCAAAGAATTTTCTTTATTTCCATCGCACTGTGCAATTGGATTACCAAGTCGGGACAGGGGGCTGCATGTTTTAACTCCATTTAAAGACCCACCTGTTCTATTGCTGAAAGTCCCAACAGGACATGGGTGATCGAATGCAGATTGAGCTCCCTGTGGACAGTAGTATCCTTTCGGACACCTTTGAGTGGAGTTACCTGGAAGAACTGTGTCGGTGCAGAAATATCCTGAAAGATGGAAACAGAAATTTGACACTCCTGGGCGACCTTGGGGTAATCAAGGCCTAGCAAGTTGCTATGGTAACATCATCATCATAGGCAGTCCCTCGAAATCAAGGAAGACTTGCTTCCGCTCTAAAGGTGCGTTCTTGGGTTACTGAACAGTCCAATATGGGAATTACAGTCTCTGTCACAGGTGGGACAGACAGTTGTTGAAGGAAAGGGTGGGTGGGGAGTCTGGTTTGCCGCACGCGCCTTCCGCTGCCTGCGCTTGGTTTCTGCATGCTCTCGGCGACGATACTCGAGGAGCTCAGCGCCCTCCCGAATGCACTTCCTCCACTTAGGGCGGTCTTTGGCCAGGGACTAACAACACGTGCCTGTCTCTCTCCTGTCACAATTAGTTATCGCTCCACATCAATGGATACCATGAGGCGGTTTTATTTTAAATAAGGGATCAAAAAGTTCGAAACATGTTCCTATTTCAATTCTCTGGCACCACACCATGGGCCCAAGTTTCGGATGTCCTCCCAGAACGGCGCACTCTGAGAGGCCCGCCTATTTTTTTTAGAATAAAAAAAGTGCCTAAAACTTGCCTCGTGATTCTCCGAGTCCAGCAGGCCTGTTTCACAGTCAATGCAGCGCAGCACAAGCAGCTGGGGGCGTTGCTACAGCCCTGGGCCAAAAGGAGTGCCAGCAGCTGCACACGTACACAGTGGAGGTTGTCATGTATTCAACCAGCATTGTAACCCATGTATAAACTGACCTAAGTTGTACACCGTGAGAACACTGACCACTAGGTGGGAGACACTCCTAACCTGGACCTTCAGGTATAAAAGGGGAAGCTCCACCCACCTTCATCACTTGAGTGCTAAGGGATAAAGGACAGGTCACAGACTGACCTTCTCTCAAGCATGGGCCTCGTGTGCATTTATACTGTGTAGTAAGGACGTATCAGAGTCAGCTCCCGTCCCCCAGATTCTGTGCGCGTGTGTTGCTGGCTGTGTGGGAGGGGCCCAAAGCACGTAGCCCCTAGCCCTGGCTGAATGGGCTCCCGGTAGCTCCCGAAAGGGTACATGAGGTAGGAACTTTTTATTTTTTATTTATTGATTTATTGAATGATTTTTTTATTTATTATTTATTGATTTAGTTATCATTTGTTATTGATGATGGTTCTTTATTTTTAAAAGTGAATGCTTTGGAAAATCCTCTAACTTCCCTTCCCCCTCTTATCTCTGGATACCTGCGCCTGATTTCTAAAGTCTCCGCAAGGTTTTTTCTGAACGTACAAAAGTGGACACTTACTCCGTTCTAACTTAGTTTGGAGTAACTTTTTACTGCCTAAACTTGTAAAACAGGCGTAAGTGGCTGGTAATGCCCCCTTTTGAAAAAAAAACTATACTAAAACAAAACTATATTAACTCACTTAAACTGGAGCATACTAAATGCTGAGAATTGCGATTTCTAAGATATTCCATACTAAAGTAGTTGCTCCAAAAAAATAGGAGCAACTCGAGCTGAAACTTGGGCCCCATATATTCTCCATGGTGCATAAATGGCGTGTTCCAGTTGGTTGTAATGGTAGATTATCTTATTTTCTTTATTTTATAGTCTGCATGTCAAGCATATCAATGTGAAGTCTGTGGGATAGTAATTAATTGAATGTCATGGATTAGTGTTAATTGATATATGTCAAGCAAAGCCATTTAACCATCTGAACATAATTCTCCATAGCTAATTCTTACCCGCCGGGCAAGGTGCACAAACACTCTGTGCCTCATGGATTTGGTAAGTTCCATTCTGGCAGCGAATGGGAAACCCTGACCCTGCAGGGCAATAACATCCCACCAAGCACCTGAAATAGAAATGAGTTATTTTATTAATATAGTACTGATCTATTTTTACTTGAGCAGATGAGCTAGGCTGACACTTCCGTGCAGTACTGAAGGAGTGCTGCACTGCCGGAGGTGCTGTTGAAAGGATGAGATGTTAAACCGGCACTGGTGATAGATTAGGAAAAGGGGAAGTGCAACGAGACCTGGGTGTCATGGTACATCAGTCATTGAAGGTTGGCATGCAGGTACAGCAGGCGGTTAAGAAAGCAAATGGCAAGTTGGCCTTCACAGCGAGGGGATTTGAGTACAGGGGCAGGGAAGTATTGCTACAGTTGTACAGGGCCTTGGTGAGGCCACACCTGGAGTATTGTGTACAGTTTTGGTCTCCTAACTTGAGGAAGGACATTCTTGCTATTGAGGGAGTGCAGCGAAGGTTCACCAGACTGATTCCCGGGATGGCGGGACTGATATATCAAGAAAGACTGGATCAACTGGGCTTGTATTCACTGGAGTTCAGAAGAATGAGAGGGGATCTCATAGAAACGTTTAAAATTCTGACGGGTTTAGACAGGTTAGATGCAGGAAGAATGTTCCCGATGTTGGGGAAGTCCAGAACCAGGGGTCACAGTCTAAGGATAAGGGGTAAGCCATTTAGGACTGAGATGAGGAGAAACTTCTTCACCCAGAGAGTGGTGAACCTGTGGAATTCTCTGCCACAGAAAGTTGTTGAGGCCAATTCACTAAATATATTCAAAAAGGAGTTAGATATAGTCCTTACTACTCGGGGGATCAAGGGGTATGGCGAGAAAGCAGGAATGGGGTACTGAGGTTGCATGTTCAGCCATGAACTTATTGAATGGCGGTGCAGGCTAGAAGGGCCGAATGGCCTACTCCTGCACCTATTTTCTATGTTTCTATGTTTCTATTCAATCCGCACTGCCCATGAAGTTCTCCTAATGGCCTGGCCAAACCCTTAATTCCCTCAGCCAACATGTCCAAAACAGGTAAACTAATCTTTCACCCGACTGCTGTTCGTGGGGTCTTGCTGTGTGTAAATTGACTGCCGCTGTTTGCCTCCTGCAACAAAACAGATGAAGCTCACTGTTCAATGTCGGAAGGGACACAATCTCTTTAAGGGAAGGCAGAGGTTCGGGCACCGGCCCTTTGGGGGAGGAAGTTGGAACCTGAAGCCATCAAGATTTGAGGAGTTGTTGAGAGAGACTTTTACACATCAGATATTTAGGGGAATACCACCCAGTGGAATTATGACAGAACCGCTGCAAACACAGGTGCTAACTTTAGGGGATGGTTAGAGTTACAGCGATGGAGTTTAAGCTGACGTTATGTGACAATTCACTTACTAGGCATGTGAATCACAAGTGTATCTGGTATTGCAGGTAAATATTTATGCTTTTATCAAACATTTTGCTATTGAGATCGTATGACACAGGACTTTTCACGTAGGATATATGATACAGAAACAGGCCATTCAACCCAACCAGTTCATGCCGGCGTTTATGCTCCACTCGAGCCTCCTCCCATCTTTCCTCATCTAACTCTATCAGCATAACCCTCTATTCCCTTCTCCCTCCATGCTTGTCTAGCCTCCCCTTAAATGCATCGATACTATTCACTTCAACCACTCCCTGCAGCAGCGAGTTCCACATTCTGACCACTCTTACGAATATACAAACGTACGAAAAATGATGGACATCTGGTCCATCAAGCCTGTCCCACACAATTGCGATATTGTGTGTATCACAACAGATACACTCCACCCCATCCCAAACCTGCAAATTCCCTCTCCAGCAGTACCTTCACCGCACGGACTGCAGCGGTTCACAAAGGCGGCTCACCACCACCTTCTCACGGGCAATTAGGGATGGGCAATAAATGCTGGCTTTGCCAGCGACGCCCACATCCCATGAACGACTAAAAAAAAAACCCCAGGAAGTCCAGGGCATGCTGCATCTAGAATGAGGCAAATCTCTAATTGGGATGATAATGCTTATTAATGTTTTATAAGGACAATGTTTTTAAAAAAACCGAGAGAAAGCCCTTTACCTGAATTCTGCTGGATCAGCTTTGCTTTGGCCTCCTGGGCAATAGAATCCTTCTTTACAAAGTCCCGCAGTATTGGTCAGCCCACTGCCAGCACAGTAATGCCCAGCTGGACAACGAACGCAATCCTTGCTGTCTCTGGCACCAGTCAGATTAAGATAGGTTCCTGTATAGTGAGGACGGGTACATGTTAAAGCTTTTTAATGGGACTGAATACTGTTCAAGGTTTTGTTATCTCGGGTAGCACTGGCTCGTGTGCTCTTTGTATGCGGTTCTCTGGATGTTGTTAACCCATTTAAATATCATGTGAAAGATGGGAGACGTGAATATCGTTCATGAGGCGTGGCTGAGCTGCAAATGGTACGCCAAAGCTGTTGGGGCCGAATTTCGCTTTATAACGCCGCCCGTTACCGCCAGCGGAAGGCGGCTAACGGGTGGCAGAGGCGTATCTTCGACAGTGCGTGGCGTCCACGCCTGTGCAGAAATTCGGTCGGTTCCTTGGCAGAGGCGCCAAGAGCTAATGCCGTGCCGGCTAACCCCCCCCCCCGCGTGGTGACGTCATCCAGCGGGCAACGCCCCCTTGCCGCCTCTGTCGCGATAGTTAGTTTGAACGTCGGTCTTCCCGGCAGGCGGCCGTACAGCCTGGAAAAGGTGGTGAGTAACCAGCGGAACTCGGGCGGAATCGGCCGGAGAGCAAGGTACGTTTGTTTCGCTTTCTTTATTTCTTCATTCTTTCATGAGTTGTAGCAGCGGGGACTTTTGTGTGTGGGTCAGAGAAGTGGGGTCTTTCTTCTTTTTCCCCTTTTCTTCCCGTTTCCCAGCGACCATGGCGGCAGCCTCCCGTTATGGGAATTCAGTTGGCCTCCTGAGCTCCCTCCCAAGGCCACTTTTAGCGCTGCTCTCGCATCTTTGGGCGTAACAACTGAACTTTGCCGTTGGAGCCTGCACCTAACGACCGGCGGTAAAATCAGCACTCAGGCGGCGACACCGCCTCAAAAGCTGGCCATAACCAATTTCAACCCCATAATTCCTTGATTAGTGCAGTATGGGGTCAAACACTTACCGGGCGGGCACTGGAGGGGCTGTCCAGTTCCAGCTGGGCAGTAATGGCCTCTTGGACACAGGTTGCCAGTCTCATTATCCGTTGGATGAGGAAGGACAGCCCCAAGGCTGCAATAATAACCTGCAATTGTAGGAGATAAAATGACTGACGCGGTTTTATATAGGCGCGACTTAGATCAGAAACAAATTGCACCTGAGGACAAACGGGATGCTTAAGAATAAAGATCCAATCATAGAGTCATAGAAATTTACAGCACGGAAGGAAGCCATTTCGGCCCATTGTGTCCGCGCCGGCCGACAAAGAGCTACCCAGCCTAATCCCACTTTCCAGCTCTTGGTCCATAGCCCTGTAGGTTACGGCACTTCAAGTGCACATGCAAGCACTTTTTAAATGCGATGAGGGTTTCTGCCTCTACCACCCTTTCAGGCAGTGAGTTCCAGACCCCCACCACCCTCTGGGTGAAAAAATTTCCCCTCAAATCCCCTCTGTCATAGCACTGTTTGGGCAAAGAGCAGGGAAGTTATCCCCGGTGTCCTGACCAATATTTATCCCTCAATCAACATCCCTAAAAATACATGATTTGGTGATTATCACATTGTTGTTTGTGGGAGCTTTCTGTGCACAATTGGCAACAATGACCACACTCCAAAAGTGTTTAATTGGCTGTAAAGCACTTTGGGACTTCCTGAGGTCATGAAAGGCGCTAGAAAAATGCAAGTCTTTCTTTTATATGTTTAATACTTTGTCGTGTAAAATGCTCTACTCTGCTTGCACAGAATTCCTTTTTCTGCTATTTTGACATGAACCCTTCCATATTAAATACCAACCCTTTGGTTTACATAACATAGAGAAAATAAATCCTTTATTTATATAGTCCCACAGAAATATCTCAAAGCTTTATACACAACGGGGGAAAAAATTGCCCTTTTTTATAGCACCTCCGGGGGGCGCTAACTCAGGGGTGGGGGGGGGGAAGGGGTCAATAGCACCTCCGGGGAAATTGTCCCAGAGGTTTGGCGGGGTGTTGTGTCATTAGTGTCCTGGTTTGGCACACACACTGCGATAATGTAATTGCTGTATGCACCAACCCCTCACCACCCTCTCTGTGTCCTGTGGGATAAATTGCCCCACAGGTGGTGATGATGGCACCGGCCAATGTCACAAGCCACCATCCTGCAGCCCAGCACTCTATTATTGGGACTTGAACCCACTGCCTTCTGACACAGAGGTGAGTAGGTGAGTGTGCTACCCACTGAGCCACAGCTGGCCCTCTGGGGTAGAGAATTTCAAAGATTCACCACCCTCCGAGTGAAGAAATTTCTCATCATCTCAGTCCTAAATGGCCGACCCCTTATTCTGAGACTGTGACCCCTGGTTCTAGACTCTCCAGCCGGGGAAAACATCCTCCCTGCATCTACCCTGTCAAGCCCTGTAAGAATTTTGTATGTCTCAATATGATCACCTCTCGTTCTTCGAAACTCTACAGAATATCGGCCAAGTCTACTCAATCTCTTCTCATAGGACAATCCCCCCCATCCCAGGAATCAGTCTGGTGAACCTTCGATGCACTCCCTCTATGGCAAGTGTATCCTTCCTTAGGTAAGGAGACCAAAACTGGACACAATACTCCAGGTGCTGGATTTTCGAATTTGCTCATTTTGGGGCAGCAATGGCGGTGGGGCGGTAATGTTTGCGCCCGGGAACAGTTTGCGCCTCAGTCAGAAAGATTGGGCGGCTGAGCCCTGAGTGTGGGGCAGAGCGCTAAGGGAAACGTTGTACACCTCTCTTCGGGCGCTAAATCCCGAGCTAAACGGCCGGCCTCGGAGCGCTGTAACAGAGGCCGGGGCGAGAATAAAAAACCTGAAAGAAAACCCCACAAAAATATTCCCAATAAGTAAATCACGGCACCACAACATAAGTCGCAAAAAAGAAGAAAAACAACCACACTTACCTGAGGTGGACAATACTTCCCTCGCTGCAGCCACTACAGCTCAAAATGCCTGCTTTCACAGGGGGTCCCAGCAGGGGGCGCTCTACGGAATGCTACGGATCGGGCGGGAGGCAAAGATCGAGCCGGTGCCGCGACCAGGGACATTGCACAACCGGCTCGCCTCCTCCACACCCCGCTGAAACCAGCCCCGGAAAACCCGGTGGGGCGCTGGGAACTGGCCGCCCGCCCGGAAGAGCTCACCGCCGCCACTGCCGACCCTCCGGGGCGGAAACGGAGGCGGCAACTGTTATATATGCCTACGATAGATATACTCTCTGTGTAGTCACTGTATAGTTGGAGACTTGTTTACCTGATGTACTATCAGTTAGGTTTACACTGTGTATATACTGTGCTGGCACCACTAGAGGGTGCAACTGGTGGAGACCGGGGTTTCCTGCCCTGGTGGCAGGTGCTGTACAAAAGGGTAGCCGCATGGTCTCTCTGGAGTTACAAATAAAGGACCAAGGTCACTACAGTTTGAGTACAACACATTGCCTCGTGGAATCATTCATAGGTACATTATAGACATAACAGCAATAAGCCAGCCCAGGTGTGGTCTCACCAGGGCCCTATATAATTGCAGATCCTGTCAGACCTAGCGACCTCCATGGCTCAAATCCTATTAGACAAAGCTCTGCAAATATACATCAGAGCGGTACGGAGAACTAAAGAGATAGGAAAGATCTTGTATCGCTGTGCATGACCCCAGGGACCTCCCAAAGCGCTTTAGGCCAAAGCAATACTTTTGGAGTCTAGTCACTGTTGTGGTGTGGGAAAATGTTGCATTACCAGTCGATTAAATTCTACACTGGGATTGTCAATTTACTTAGAAAACAGAAATTTGAGATTAGTCATAACCCACATGTTTAAAACATTGAAAGACATTGATTGTGGATATCTGGTTACAATGGGGGTTGAATTTACAGAGATGAATACCGATTGATTCACTAAAGAGCACTACGCCCCCAGCTCTCTCACACAAGAATGTCATGTGTGGAATCCAATCGTAGCCAGAGAATCACCAGCAATGGCTTCTCTTCCCGCCCCCGCATCGTTACCCCTGGTGTACCCCAAGGATCTATCCTTGTCCCCCTCCTATTTCTCATCGACATGTTGCCCCTTGGCGACATCATTCGAAAACACAGCGTCAGTTTCCACATGTACGCTGATGACATCCAGCTCTACCTCACCACCACTTCTCTCAACCCCTCCTCGGTCTCTAAATTGTTGGACTGCTTGTCTGACATCCAGTTCTGGATGAGCAGAAATTTTCTCCAATTAAATATTGGGAGGACTTAAGCCAATGTTTTCGGTCCCCGCCACAAACTCTGTTCCCCAGCCACTCACTCCATCCCTCTCCCCAACTTCTGTCTGAGGCTGAACCAGACTGTTCGCAACCTCAGTGTCATATTTGACCCTGAAATGAGCTTCCGACCACATATCTGGAGCATAACTAAGACCGCTATTTCCACCTCCGTAATAGCACCCGTCTCCGCCCTTGCCTCAGCTCATCTGCTGCTGAAACCCTCATCCATGCCTTTGTTACCTCTGGACTTGATTATTCCAATGCACTCCTGGCTGGCCTCCCACATTCTACCCGACATAAACTAGAGGTGATCCAAAACTCAGCTGCCCATGTCCTAACTTGCACCAAGTCCCGCTCACCCATCACCCCTGTGCTTGCTGACCTGCATTGGCCCCCGGTTAAGCAACTCATCGATTTCAAAATTGTCATCCTTGTGTTCAAATCCTTCCATGGCCTCACCCCTCCCTATCTCTGTAATCTCCTCCAGCCCCACAACCCCCCGAGATGTCTGCGTTCCTCAAATTCTGCCCTCTTAAGCATCCCTGATTATAATCGCTCAACCATTGGTGGCCGTGCCTTCTTTTGCCGAGGCCCCAAGCTCTGGAACTCCCTCCCTAAACCTCTCCGCCTCTCTTTCCTCCGCTACGACGCTCCTTAAAACCGACCTCTTTGACCAAACTTTTGGTCACCTGCCCTAATTTCTCCTTATGTGGCTCGGTGTCAAATTTTTAGTTTTTTAATACTCCTGTGAAGCACCTTGGGACGTTTTACTACATTAAAGGCACTATATAACTACAAGTTCTTGTTTTTGTGGAATGCAACAGGTCATGGATGCATAATATAAGATGGTGTCTTTCACTGGGTTTTTTTTTGAATCATGAAACGATTACTTGTCTTAGCTCCTTTAAGTATGTTACATCCATGGACATAATCTACGGTACAGACCACATATGACTCAATTACTCTTCCTTCCGATCTATCGGTGTGGAATTTAACTGCTGGGTGGCCAATGAGCAAAGCCTATTTTGAAGCCTTGGCTTCACTGCCATGCCACCAGTGGGCACCAAATGGGCACCGCTCGCTGGCTCTGGGCTAACACTGGACGCAAACCCAGCCGACAGCAAGGTGTGTCATGGGGTAGGGGACAATAGAGCAGCGATGGGCGGGCGTACCTTGAGGCAGCAGCAGCCCACGCTATCCTTGTGGAGCCCAGAGGAGCGCTCTGTTGCTCCTGACTCCGCTCTTGATCCCCTCCACTGCAGCGCCAGGTTAAGCTGGGCGGAACGCAAACGGTTACGCCCTCTGCCCAGCTGTCTCCTAAAATGGCAACTGGGGTCTTATAACAACATACGAAATAGGAGCAGGAGTAGGCCATACGGCCCCTCGAGCCTGCTCCGCCATCCAATAAGATCATGGCTGATCTGATCATGGACTCAGCTCCACTTCCCCGCCCGCTCCCCATAACCCCCTTATTGCTCAAGAAACTATTTCTGCCGCATGACCCCGATTTGTATTTTAAATGGGCCTACCACCTGAAACAGGCCACACGCAGGCTGCCCAGTGATAGGCCCCTTTCAGGATAGCGTTGGGCGGATCAGGAGTGGGAATGGGGTGGTAAGTTTTTTACCCCGCGATTGGCGAGATGCTGCCACCCTGTTTCTGCCCACCAGAGCCAGTGAAAACCTCCTCCGTCGACAATGCGACTTCCTTCTCCCACCCCGCCCCCTCCGCACCCCCCTCACCACTGCACATTCACAAACTCAGTCAACTTGTGATGGCCGTGGCTCAGTGGGTAGCGCACTCACCTCTGCGTCAGAAGGTTGTGGGTTCAAGTCCCACTCCAGGGACTCCAGCACATAAATCTAGGCCGACACTCCCAGCGCAGTGCTGAGGGAGCGCTGCACGGTCGGAGGTGCCGTTTTTCGGATGAGACATTAAACCGAGGCCCCCGTCTGCTCTCTCAGGTGCACGTGAAAGATCCCATGGCACTATTTCGAAGAAGAGCAGGGGAGTTATCCCCAGTGGCCTGACCAATATTTACCCCTCAATCAACATAACAAAAAAAACAGATTATCTGATCATTATCACATTGCTGTTTGTGGGAGCTTGCTTGTGTGCAAATTGGCTGCCGCGTTTCCCACATCACAACAGCGACTACACTCCAAAAAGTATTTCATTGGCTGTAAAGCGCTTTAAGACGTCCGGTGATTGTGAAAGGAACTATATAAATGCAAGTCTTTTGTTTCTTTTCGTACTTGTTGATCGCAGAGAAATCAGAATCAGAAGCACACCACCGATTACATCGGTAACATCTGATTAGATGGAAGCTTTTGGATATTGACGTGTGTGTATGTGTGGGGGATGTGGGGGAGGTGTGTGGGGCCTGTTGGAGGGGTGCGTGAGTTCTCAGTTGCTGAACAGGGGGGAGAAAGTACCTGGCTTGCAGGGGCCAGACGGAGCAGCGAGGCCAGGGGAGCCACAGAAATATCCTCCAGGACAAGGCCGACAGTCGTTCTCTGTCCTGGCTCTGGAGTCACTGCGAAAAGTTCCTGGAGGACATGGATTTTCAAATGCTGACTTAGTCCGGACCAAGCAGTAGTAACCAGGAGGGCAGTTTCTATATGTTGCAGAACCTTGGAGAAAAAAATGAAAGCATGTTATCACCCTGATGCAAAAATAACGATCCTCATTCCATTGGCTTTTTTACAGCAAAACATTGGGGGGCACAAAAATAACAACTTGCATCTGCAAAAGGACATAGACAGGCTACGTGAGTGGGCAAATAATTTGGCAGATGGAGTATAATGTCGGAAAGTGTGAGGTCATGCACTTTGGCAGAAAAAAATCAAAGAGGAAGTTATTATTTAAATGGAGAAAGATTGCAAAGTGCTGCAGTACAGCTGGACCTGGGGGTACTTGTGCATGAAACACAAAAGGATAGTATGTAGGTACAGCAAGTGATCAGGAAGGCCAATGGTATCTTGGCCTTTATTGCAAAGGGGATGGAGTATGAAAGCAGGGAAGTCTTGCTACAGTTATACAGGGTATTGGTGAGGCCACACCTGGAATACTGCGTGCAGTTTTGGTTTCCAAATTTACAAAAGGATGTACTTGCTTTGGAGGCAGTTCAGAGAAGGTTCACTAGGTTGATTCCGAAGATGAGGGGGTTGACTTATGAGGAAAGGTTGAGTAGGTTGGGCCTCTACTCATTGGAATTCAGAAGAATGAGAGGTGATCTTATCGAAACATATAATATTATGAAGGGGCTTGACAAGGTGGATGCAGAAAATATATTTCCACTGATGGGGAGACTAGAAGTAGAGGGCATGATCTTAGAATAAGGGGCCGCCCATTTAAGACAGAGATGAGGAGAAATTTCTTCTCTCAGTGGATTGTAAATCTGTGGAATTCGCTGCCTCAGAGAGCTGTGGAAGCTGGTTCATTGAATAAATTTAAGACAGAAATAGACAGTTTCTTAAACGATAAGGGGATAAGGGGTTATGGGGAGCGGGCAGGGAGGTCGAGCTGAGTCCATGATCAGATCAGCCAGGATCGTATTAAATGGCGGTGCAGGCTCTAGGGGCCGTATGGCCTACTCCTGCTCCTATTTCTTACGTTCTTATGTTATGTACTTATCAAATAGCACTCCTCTGATACAGAATCCTTTATGCTGCTAAAGTAGTGTTCAAATCCCTGGTTGCTGAAGCTGTGCAGTGTTTCAGTTAGCTGCATCTGCATACACATCTGGTCATTGCGGTATAAGTGGGCCATCTGGGCCCCACAAGGGAGTGCAGGGAAGAGCAACGAGGAATAATCCTTGTTATGAAAGGAGGCATCATGAGCAATGACTTGACAAACTAGGATTCTTCAGATGTGAAAGGAGCTATCTCAGAAGGGACCTTACCAATGGATTCGGAATACTTAACGAAATAGAGAGAGTAATCCCAAAACAGTACCTTCAAATGTGCCAGCGTAAACGAATGGAAAGAAAGACTTGCATTTATATAGCTTCTTTCATGACCCTGGGCATCTCAAAGCGCTGTGCAGCCAATGAAGTACTTTTTGAAGTGTAGTCACTGCTGTAATGTGGGAAACACGGTAGCCAACTTGCGTCCAGCAAACTCCACAAACAGCAATGTGACAATGACTAGAGAATCTGTTTTTGTTATGTTGATTGAGGGATAAATATTGGCCAGGACACCGGGGATAACTCCCCTGCTCATCTTCAAAATAGTGCCATGGGATCTTTTACGTCCACCTGAGAGAGCAGACGGCGCCTTGGTTTAACATCTCATCCAAAAGACGGCACCTCTGACAGTGCACTGGGAGTGTCAGCCTAGATTTATTGTACTCAAGTCTCTGGAGTGGGACTTGAACCCACAACCTTCTGACCCAGAGGTGATTGTGCTACCCACTGAGCCACAGCTGATACAGCATGCTCAGGACGAGACCAGGCATTGGATTAATTTAAGAAATAAGCTAAATCCTGTAATGGGAGGACACTAGATTTAGATGTTTAGAAGGATCAGATAAAATGGAGAACAGGGTTTTTATCATACTTTAACCGGTGATAAATGACGTTTCGTTTATTGCGGACAATCCCAAAGTCAATGCACACCAATAGTATCTTTTTCACGATAAGATGCTTTGTAACTTGTATGGATGGCTCTGATTTTAGAAGGCAAACTCCTGCAAGATCACTCACAATTTTTCCTACATCACAACATTGATTACTCTTCAAAAGTGCTTCACTGACTGTGAAGCACCGCGGGCTATCCCGAGATCATGAAAGTAGCTATTTAAATGAAGGTCTTTCCTGCCCACGCCCCTCGCACCCCTCTCACCGCCCATAAATAAATAAGGTTCAAGTATTTGCAATGAATAATAGCTCTTTACTAATTTATTGGGTGGATAAGAAGAGAAGCTGTCAGGCAGCTGACTTACTGCTCCAGTAGAAATTAGTACTGCTGGAAGCATCTTCTTAGCTGGCATTGAAGATGCCTGCTAATATTTTAGTCAGTTTTTAAATGCAGCTTGTATTTATAGAATGTCTTTAATGTTGTAAAAACATCTTAAGGTGCTTCACAGGAGCATTCTCAGACAAGATTTGACACTGAGCCACTTAAGGCGATATTAGGACAGGTGACCAAAAGCTTGATCAAAGAGGTAGGTTTTGAGGAGAGACTGAAAGGAGGAAAGGGAGGGAGAGAGGCGGAGAGGTTTAGAGAGGGAATTCCAGAGCTTGGGGCCCAGGCAGGTGAATGCATAGCCGGCAATGGTGGGAGCGGCGAAAATCAGGTGGCACAAGAGGCCAGAGTTGGAGGAGTGCAGATATGGGAGAGGTTACAGAGATAGGGATGGGGCGAGGCCATGGAGGGATTTGAAAATAAGGATGAGAATTTAAAAAAAAAAGGATGGGAATTTTACAATCGAAGCTTTGCCAGATTGGGAGCCAATGTAGGTCAGCGAGCACAGGGGGTACAGGACTTGGTGAGGGTCAGGGTATGGGCAGCAGAGTGCTGGATGAGCTCACGTTGGAATTTGGGAGTGCGACCAGGAGAGCAATTGAATAGGTGTGTCGAGAAATCCCCTCGCGTATAACAACTGATAAATACTGTTGCCAGGGTTACCTGAGGAAATGGATGTGAATCAATACCTATCTGTTGTAGAGGGATGGTCTTTGGGGTGAGGTTCACCTCTGACCTTCTGAGCGGTTCAAACCACTCCCACTCCCTGGGTTCTAGACTTTGGATTTATTTGGGGGATGTGACAAAGTGCAAGAGACAGCTGGTTTGGTGCAAAGAACTTCGATTTTATTAAGGACAAGAAAATACAATGTCAAATAAAGAACACTATATCACACATTCAAAGGGGTTACAGAAAATAATACACCTCCCACCTCCCAATGCCTAACTCTGACTAGGTTAAACTCCAGGGCAAACAGGGACTATGCTTACCAATCCTTTATTGTCAGTTGGTGGTGGTTCGCAATTTCGGGGTTCGCTGGACTCTGTAGGTTCTGCTTGTCATACCCCGAACGTCGTGGAGGACTTCTCACTGCATAGTCTTCAGTTGGGTGGTGTCCGCTGATGCGGTGGGGCACATATTGGACTTTTAGGGTGAGTACCCACATTCTTGCATTAGCAATAGGTTTCAAAAGTCTCTTTAGATAATGCTTCACCTGTCGGTATTCAGGACTAGACTGTAGAGTGGAAACTTTCGAATCTTCGGTTTCTTCTTTGAGGAGTTTGGTTTCGGAGTTGGTCGATCGCGGTGTTTTCGATGATACCACGTAGGCTGTGGTCGGTTGCTGCCGCGATGGCAATGTCCGGAGGGACTGGGGCTGCTTTCTCTGCCCTGGTGATGTTCTTCCTTCTTCTTCGATAGCAGGGCAGTGTGGCCCCGGGAGTGTCGTCGAGGCTGGAGAGGCTTGTTAAAATGGCTGCGGTGGTCTCTCTCTCCTTCTTGATGCTCTATGATGCTGTGCACCTAATGCTGCGCCTCCGATGCCATGCATAAACCTCGTTAAAACAGGGCCCCACTTATACTTTGAGAGCTGTTCTAATCTTCGCGGCAAATCAGCCTTGATTCTTTGTTTAATCTTGGGCGGGCTTGATATCTCTTTGTCATATTTTGGCGGGCCCATTAATGTTAACCTGTATCGGATGTGTCGATCTTTTAAACTTGTTTCTTGATGGGGAAAAATTAGCTTTGGTATTTGCAATGTCTGCCTAGGCCTGGGTTTTCCATGTGGGCTGGATGTGCCATTGTCATTGTGTATACGCTGGATGGGTTTCCTGCTCAGGGTGATGGCTGGCTATCTCTGGGTTGATTGTTGCTGTGGTAATGTCTCCCGGGGAGAAGGGTTTTCGAGTTTACACAAATCCCCAGACAATTTGTTTAGCTTCAATACCCCAAGCCAGTTTCAATACTCAAAACTGGCTTCTTTGAAGGATAGGTATCCTTTAGTTCTTAGCCCTTTCCACACGGACCCAATCTGCCTTGAAAAATCCCATATTTGATTAAAACTCGTAGTTTTTTCCATGTGCACTTCAGGATCTCAAACTTTCTGGTTGATAGCTCCAAATTAAATTTCCTTTCCAATGAGTCCAAACACTGGGGGGGTTTTCCCAAGAATTTTGCAACCCTATAGTCCCCCCTGTAACACTCTGCATGCTAGAGTGTCATGCTAGGTGAGCCAAATTCCTGATCTCCCGAGAGTCAACCTTCCCTGTATTTACCTAGCTAAAACTTAAACGTGCATCCTCCCCTTGAAATGTAATGCAATTTACAGGCGGATACAGTCATTTCAATTCTGTTACAGCATAGAGGGGGCCCAACGCCCCTCCATTACCCATTTTACAGAAAATAAAGGTACATAGTCAAACACATTTTAAGTAACATTCTTACAACACTCGATCTCTGCGTTTTTACAGCAGGTGAAAATTAAAACAAATCAAACATGGTAATATGGTGTTATCCCTCCCTGTGCGATCCCCAATTTTGACCAGGGAGCGTACAGCACCCTTTGGTGCCTGACTTGATGGCCTCTGCAAGTGAGACACCATAAGTAAAGAATAATCGTGAGTTGACAGACAACCAAAACGTGGGAAGCTATTCTGACCCCGGCAGGACCTTGTATATATTGCTGAAAATGTCCCACCAAGGTGGAATTGTGATCTCCAGAATTTTTCTCCCTATCTCAATTGTTTTCTGTTCTAGAGTATAGAAATGTTCTTGTGAGATTACTGCAGCTTCTAGCGGAGCGGTAAGATGTTTGGGTAGAGGGGGAATTTCATAGCCAAAATGTACAACATAATCTTGCAGGTTTGTGATGTTTTCTCTCACGGTGAGGTGAACAGTGGAGGGTTCGGGAATGGGGACAATCCGTTCCTGGGCCACTTGAACCTCTGCCTTGGGTTTAAAGCAGAACCTGCTGGCACTCACCGGACACCAGAAGTGTTGTCCATGCTGGTAGTGGGACGCACTGGTGGTGACACAATATGTCCCACCCCCTATGTATGCTACCTGTGGAGGGACGCGGTCTTGTGACGTTACTTCCATGGTACAGTTGATCGGCTGTGCGCCAGCAGGTTTAAACCCGCACTGTGGTTTAGAATAGACGTTCGAGTGCTGGGGACACAGTATTATGTGTGCACCCCGGCTCCGGCACCCGGAGAGGTCAGTACACGTTACAGCGTGCTCCCACTTTATGACATAGGGTGGGACCGCTGTGAAACGAACGTGTGCACCTCCTTGAATGACTCCAAGGTTTCCCACCCGGTATACCGGTGCTGGTCGGGCTGTCCCACCCATGACCGGCATCCTTAGTACTGTCCCCATGATGGTGTGATTAGAACGCCCGCAATCTACTGGGACAAGGGAGGCTTCAGAAGCTAGGCGGAGCTGGCACAGACTTAGTGAATTACTATACGGGTGGAGGTCTGTGAGGTGCTGATCCAGGAGGGGACTAAACCTTGTTTTAAATCCTCCAGGTTGTTGCAGCGCTCGCCCAACAACCATGCCCCATACAGCACGCACACCTCGTTCTGTGCAGCCTGGTCTGAAGCATTCCTATCCTCCCGTATGAGTGCATTCACTGTCTGTGCATATTTTTCCAGCTCAGCCCAATCTCTTTTAAATGGACCGTCATAGCCTGGTCCTCGTGTAGCTCTGAGCCTACTACTGTGTTTTCTTCTTTCAGAATCTTTCTCAGTTGGTTCTTTAGACCATTTATCTGTGTTTGCAGTTCTATATCGTCCAGGCTATTTATCACAGAGGAAGCTGTATTATATGCAGTAAAAATGTCGTTCAAGATTTCCCTTCTAGGCTTCCCCGTGCCCATGGTTTCCGTAGCGTGTAGGGTGTATAAATCTGCTTTGTCTACGTTCCCAAAGCCTAACTCGTAAAACTTCTTGAACATTTCTCTAAGTAGGGCCTGGTATAGCAGCTCTGTTTCCTTCGGGCACCATGCAGGTAAGTGCACCTTGGTAAGGTTTAAGATAACTGAAGCTACTGCATAGTTTACCCCCTGGTATAACACCTTTTCGGTTGGTACCAATACTAATCCGTTCCCTGGTCCCTTGGTGATGGTAGGACACCTCTCTATTATTGTTCGCATTGGCGGAGTCGCGGACAGGAGTTTCTTAATGTGAGCTCTAAGTTCGTTGGCGATAATTGGGAGTGGGGAGTGCGGGACCGCACACCCATTTAGGCTGGAATCCCACCCCATCCCTTCCCCGTCATCTTGCCATTGCCTGGCGAAGGCGATTGATATGCCTGCGGTACAGATCTCCTCTGACCACCACATGCAGACGTAAATTCCCTGTTCAGACTCCCACCGCTTGTTCCAACACACCTTCACTCCTCCCCGAGTCCCGGTGATGGTACGGTACGTGTCGTTACCGAGTCTTTCCCGGTCAGATTCCTGGTCCTCCACGTCCTTGCTCAACTTCCTGAGCCATCACCATCTACCCAGGGGAATCTGTCCTTTACAAGTCAAACACACCCGCTTTCCTTCCGTAACACTGACCCGCGCAGCAACGACCCGCACCCTGGGGCATGGAACAGTCGGGGGCTGCTGGCTGAGGATCCCTGCCTTTGGTACAGTTCACTGTTTCTGGCTGTCCCTTACGCTTATCCCGAGGGTGGAAAACTCCTCTGGTTTATGTGGAACCTCTTTCTACGGCGGAGCATCTTCATGGCATAGACCATGGGGCTTGCCTTGTCGACAATGTGGTACGGTCCCCATGTACAGTGCCTCAAAGACCCCTAATCGAGCATAGTTCCGTACCATGACCTGGTCCCCTACCTCCCATTCATGGTGTTTGCGGGGCTTTAGCAGCATTTGGTTGCTCCGATGCTGTTTTCCCATGTTGTTAGCAGCCTGTTTAAGGTGTTCAAACAGATTCCTGACAAAGCTGTCCTGGCCCACTTCCCTAAGCTGACCTTCCGTGAGTACCGGGGCTAATACATGGGCAGGGGTTCGCATGGCTCTGCCGGTCATGAGCTCGTATGGGGATTACCCCGTGCTCTTTGACTTCCTGGCCCGGATCCCCATGAGGACCAGTGGTAGGACCTCTACCCACTTCTTGGGTGAATCCCCCGTCTCCTTACGTAACCTTTCCTTTATAGTGTGGTTTAAACACTCCACAGGCCCAGATGACTGGGGATTGTGCCATTTCCCCTCGATGCCGAGCACCTTAAGGGTCTCCTGCATCACCTGCCCGGTGAAGTGACTCCCTTGGTCGGACACCACGTACTGGAGTAGTCCCCATCAGGAGAACACCTCCTTTACCAGGATCCTAGCTGTTCCCAGAGCATTGGCTGTTTGGCATGGGAAGGCTTCCACCCATTTGGTGAATACATCCACCAACACTAGGCAGTACTTGTAGCCTCCCTGGGCAATGGGTAGGGGCCCTATGTAATCGAACTGGATCAACTGCCAGGGTCCCTCTACCCTTCTGATATGTCCCATAGACACCTTCCATTTCTGGGGGCTCAGGGTTATTGGCAGCGCACACCAGACAGCTGGCGCAGAACTCGCGGACGCCTTCCCTGAGTCCCGGCCACCACCCTGCCTGTTCCGCCCGTTGCCAAGTGGTCTCAGGTCCGGGGTGTCCTGCTCCTGGACCCTCATGGGCCAGCCGGAGGAATTCTCTCTGGTGTTGTTGTGGTACCACCCATTGCTCCCCGCTGAACAGCATGCCTTCTTTAATGGCGATCGCTGCGGTGCCGTACAGGCCATCTACCTTTTCCCCTTTAGCTAGCGTGTTCAGGACAGTTTTGAGGACGGGGTCTTGGGTCTGAACCGTTTTCAGATCCAGTGGCAAAGCCAACCCTGCCCTCCCTGTCGTCCCAATCTTGCCCCTGACTGCTGCGATGGGTCCTGGGTTGCAGGATTCCAGAGCTTGCCCGTGCGGGCACCTTGCTTGGCCAACATTTCAGCCTGCTGTTTTCCCTCGCTACGGGGTTCAGTAGTGGAATGTGCCTTCACTTTATGTATATAGACCTTCCCTTCCTCCCCCACGGTTGTCATGATCTTTTCCAGTAAAGGCTTAATTGCCAGGGGTCTCCCATCTGCAGATGTGTATCCGCGATGGGACCAGATAGCCAGGTACTCCGTACACGAATTGCATTGTGAACATACTATCCGAGCAAATCGTGTATGGGGTAGGGAATTCTTCGGGGTGTGTGACCACGTACACCACCGCAGACAGTTCAGCGTGCTGGGCGCTTATAGTACTGGGGAGTTTAATCACCAGGTCAATGCCTGCCTTTGGATCATACACTCCGTAGCCCGTGTGTCGTTCGCCCGCAGATACCGCGCTCAAACCGCCCACATAGATCTCTCGGCCTGTGGGGTGTAACCCGGCCCGAAAGCATTTGTTAATTTCCCATACCCTTCTATGGAACACCGATGGGCTGTCCCTGGATAGATCATGTTGGCTGCGAGCCTTGGCTCGCAGAGACCCTTTACCCTTAGGTCCATCTGAGAGAGGAGTAGGGTCCAGCGAGCAATGCGGGCACTGCTCACCATCCCGTCCTTGATTCTCCTGTCCAGGAGCATTTGGGTGAGCGTATGGTGGGTAAGGAGTGTGATCGGGGACCCCCCTGTGTAGATCAGTGATATTTTCACAGCCCAGTGAGTGGCTAGGAGGTGCCGCTCACAGTTGGAGTATTCCTTCTCCACGTCCGTGAGTATCCTGGAGGAGCAGACCATTGGCCTCAGCCAGCCGTGCCGCTCCTGGAGCAGTACTGCACTCAGACTGTTCCCGCTGGTTGCTACTTCCAGGAAAAACTCTTTACCCCCATCGATAGCCCCTAGAGCTGGCACGGTCTGCAGGTCTTTCTTGAGCTGGATAAATGCTGCCTCGCAACCTTTGTCCCAATCCCACTCCACTCCCTTGTGTAGGAGTCGGAGCAGAGGGGCTGCGATGACTGCATAATCCTCAATGAAATCTCTGCAGTACCCGGTTAGCCCTAGAAAAGATCTTACTCCTGTTGCAGTGTTGGGGGCTGGTAACTTCTGCACTGCTTCCCTTCTAGCTTTCCCCAGTGCGCACATCCAGTCCCAGGAATTTTACTTCCTCCTGGCCGATCTGTGCCTTCTTGGGATTCACTTTCAACCCTTCTTCTTTCAGCAGCTCCAGCAGTTCAGCCAGCAGTGGGCCATGCTCCTCCCCCTCATCGGTGAACAGGAGCAGGTCGTCCACATACTGCACCAGCTGCTGGGGTCTACTGAAACTCTTTAAACAGTTGGCCATACACTGATGAAAAATACTGGGGCTGTTGTGGAAGCCCTGAGGGAGACAGTTCCAAGTGTATTGCTGTCCTTTAAAGGTAAAAGCAAACTTGTACTGATCTTCTTTTCGTAAAGGGCTGGACCAAAACCCGTTGGAAATATCCAGCACCGTGAAGGTGGTCGCGGAGGCTGGAATACTCCCAGTGAGGTCAGCGACGGCAGCAACCATGGATGCACAGGCGGGAATGTTATGGTTGAGTACTCGATAGTCCACCGTAGCTCTCCAGGAGTTGTCCGGTTTCTTAACCAGCCACAATGAAGAGTTCACATGGGTAGCTATTGGTCGTAATACCCTCTGTTTAACCAAGGAACCCAAGGCTGTTTCCATGTCTGCCTCTGCCTCCCTGGGGAAGTTGCACTGTTTCTGCAGTCGGGTCATGGGGTCCCCATCTATGCTAACCTTGACCCCGTTTATCCTCCCACAGTCGTGTTTGTGAGTGGCAAAAGCTGCAAGGTTTGCCCTCACATACTCTTGGTACTCCATCGGAGTGTTACTGACCAGTGATTCAAGGTCGTAACACTCCTTGGCTTCATGGTGCACACCGTCCCTTTTCCCCGTTTTTCTGGGACAACCACCACCTCACTCTCCTGTCCCGTACATACTGCCCCCCAAAGACAGTGGTTTCTTAAATCCACTAGGATCCCGTGGCCTAGAATGAAGTCAGCCCCCACGATCCCCCTCCCTTCCTGTTCCCACTTCATCAGGACACAAGTCCACTTGGTGTGGAGTGTTCCCAAACGAATAGAGAATGAGCCAGCCTGCTCGGCGCCTGTGAAACCCACCAAGATGTAGGGGACCCCGCTAGACAGAGGTGAGGCAGCGGGGTTAGCTGCATAGACAAGAGTGCTTGATGCACCGGTATCCAGCAGATAAGTCCCTTTCACCTTTTCCACTTCCATCTGAACGGTCGGTCTCCCCCACGCATCGTACTCGAGGGGACACAGGTGAACAGCTGCACCTGTCCTAGTCACTGTTTTGGCTGGGATGGGGCAGATGGGATTTCAGTACTGGTGGCGGTGGCTACCCTCCCAGAGCCATCTAGCATTGTTCGGAGCGCAGTCATGAATGTATCAAATGTGTGGGGAGTGACTGGTTTCTCGCTCTTGGTCGTTGGGCAGGGGCTGGAGAGTTCCTCCCTGCGCTACTCTTCCATGGATTCCTACAATCCTTTCTCCAGTGCCCACTCTTTCCACACCCGAAACAGGTACGTTTTGTATCGGAGGGGTTGCCCCCCCCACCCCATCCTGGCGCCATTCCCTCTTATCCTGACTAGGCCTGATCTCGTGGTCCCTTCCCTTGGGTGGGTGCTCTTCCGTCCCCCTGCCGTTCCGGTAGGCTAGGGTCAGTTGCCTGACCCCTCCCTGCTCGGTGGCCTGGGGATCTCTCGGGTCATACCAGGCCTCAGCCTTTTTTTCTGACCCGTGGTGAATTGTTTGCCACCAGGCTTCGGAGCCAGCGGGCTCTCTTGTCCCGGGTTAGGTGATCCCGGTTGAGGTCCCCACCACAGGCGCTCTGGTACACAGGCCACAGTCTGTCTGCGAAAACCTGCGGGGATTCCCCTGTGAGCTGCACTGTCTTCTCCACTCTGGAGAAGGGACTCCCGTCATTACAGCCCATGGCTTCTAGAATGTCTTCCTGGATGGCGGCATGGGTGCTCTGTCCCTTTTTGCTCTCGGCAGAGATGGACAGGTACAGGTTGCCGTCCAGTGAGAGGAGGAGCATTTTTGCTATCTCGGCATCATCACACCTGTTAATATCCCCTGCCTGTTCCACTTCCAAAAAGTGGACCGAGGGGTCTCCCTTTGCAGTGAGCTTTCCCAGGTGACTTATCATAGCCCTAAGCTGTTGGGTAGTGTAAGGGGCCACAAATTGACTTTCTAGGGACCCGTGATCTCTCGATTCAAACCCATTAGTGCTAGCTACTTTATAAGCTGCCTGTATGTCTCTTAACTTCTCCTCCGGCTCTTATACTTGAAGGGTAAGGCGAGTGTTTTCCTCCCGCAGTATCTTTTCATTATTCCTAACCTCGTTAACCTGACACTGAAAATATTCCTGGCTGTTCTTGAAACTCCATTAGCTGTGCCTTTCCATGCTTCAGCTTACGGAGTTCTCCACATAACCTTTCTCCTGCCATAGTCCTTTCATATGATGTCTCTGCACATTCCCATAGTTCTGCCTGCAGTGACTCGATGTTCTTGTCTAGGAGTTGGACCTGTCGCTGTAGACAGACCAACCAAATTGCCTTTTCTACAGATTCTTTATGGTCCTTGCTTGCTGTACACTGGGCCGCAGCGTCTCCCGGACGCTCAGCGTGCAGCAGACCAAGCACCCACTCTTTAGTGACATTCACTTTCTTGTACACATAGGAGGAAATCCTCTCTTCCATCTTAGTTCTTTCCTCTAACACAGCACTCTCTGCATCACATCCCTTATACTAAAGTCCTGCCGCGGTCGCCATTCTTTAAGGGCTGATCTTTGGGGTCAGGTTCACCTCTGACCTTCTGAGCAGTTCGAATCGCTCCCACTCTCTGGGTTCTAGACTTTGGGTTTATTTGGGGGATGTGATAAAGTGCAAGAGACAACTGGTTTGGTACAAAGAACTTCGATTTTATTAAGGACAAGAAAATACAATGTCAAACTTGTAATCATTCAAATAAAGAACACTATAGCACACATTCAAAGGGGCTATAGAAAATGGTGCACCTCCCACCTCCCAATGCCTAACTCTGACTAGGTTAAACTCCAAGGCAAACAGGGACTATGCTCACCAATCCTTTATTGTCAGTTGGCGGTGGTTCGCGATTTCGGGGTTCGCTGGGCTCTGTCGGTTCTGCTTGCCGTACCCCGAACGTGGTCGAGGACTTCTCACTGCGTAGTCTTCAGTTGGGTAGTGTCCGCTGATGCGGGCAGGCGGGTATTGGACTTTTGGGGTGAATACCCACTTTCTTTCATTAGCAATAGGTTTCAAAAGTCTCATTAGATAATGCTTCACCTGTCGGTGTCAGAACTAGATTGTAGAATGGAAACTTTCGAATCTTCGGTTTCTTCTTTGAGACATTTTGTTTCGGAGTTGGTCGATCGCGGTGTTTTCAATGGTACCACGTAGGCTGTAGTCAGTTGCTGCCGCGATGGCGATGTCTGGAGTGACTGGGGCTACTTTCTCTGCCGTGGTGATGTTCTTCCTTCTTCTTTAATAGCAGGGCAGTGTGGCCCCGGGAGTGTCGTCGAGGCTGGAGAGGCTTGTTAAAACTGCTGCGGTGGTCTCTCTCTCCTTCTTGATGCTCTATGATGCTGTGCACCTAATGCTGTGCCTCCGATGCCATGCATAAACCTCGTTAAAACAGGGCCCCAGTTATATTTTGGGAGCTGTTCTAATCTTCGCGCCAAATCAGCCCTGATTCTTTGTTTAATTTTTGGCGGGCTTGATATCTCTTTGTCATAGTTTGGCGGGCCCATTAATGTTAACTGGTCTCGGATGTGTCGATCCTTTAAATTTGTTTCTTGATCGGGAAAAATTAGCTTTGGTATTTGCAATGTCTGCCTAGGCCTGGGTTTTCCATGTGGGCTGGATGTGCCATTGTCATTGTGTATACGCTGGATGGGTTTCCTGCTCAGGGTGATGGCTGGCTATCTCTGGGTTGATTGTTGCTCTGTTAATGTCTCCCGGGGAGAAGGGTTTTCGAGTTTACACAAATCCCCAGACAATTTGTTTAGCTTCAATACCCCAAGACAGTTTCAATACTCAAAACTGGCTTCTTTGAAGGATAGGTATCCTTTAGTTCTTAGCCCTTTCCACACGGACCCAATCTGCCTTGAAAAATCCCAAATTTGATTAAAACGCGTAGTTTTAACCATGTGCACTTCAGGATCTCAAACTTTCCGGTTGATAGTTCCAAATTAAATTTCCTTTCCAATGAGTCCAAAAACTGGGGGGGTTTTCCCACAAATTTTGCAACCCTACACTGTTCAGATCATGCACAGATCAGACACAACTAGCAAAGGTACACATCAATGAACCTTACAAGCTCTTCAGTTAGCTGTTGATGGCCTCCTGAAGGGTGCTGATTGAATTTTTCGTCATCCTACTTCGAGTTGCTGAGAGTTATTCAAACCAGGATTTCATGACTAAGCTATAAGTATTGTATATATAGCAAGGCTGAGAATTCAATTAAGGGAGAGCTTTGTTGGCGAGGGATTTGGTTGAATGTGGGTTTGCTGCATGTGTACATGTGGGCGGGCCACATTGTCCGCATGCCAGACACGAGACTCCCAAAGCAAGCACTCTACTCGGAACTCCTTCATGGCAAACGAGCCAAAGGTGGGCAGTGGAACCATTGCAAAGACACCCTCAAAGCCTCCCTGATGAAGTGCAATATCCCCACTGACGCCTGGGAGACCCTGGCCAAAGACCTCCCTAAGTGGAAGAAGCACATCTGGTAAGGCGCTGAGCACCTCGAGTCTCGTCACCGAGAGCGTGCTGAAATCAAGCGCAGGCAGCGGAAAGAGCGTGTGGGAAACCAGTCCCACCCTCCCCTTCCCTCAACGACTATCTGTCCCACCTGTGACAGGGACTGTGGTTCTCGTATTGGACTGTTCAGCCACCTAAGAACTCATGTTAAGAGTGGAAGCAAGTCTTCCTTGATTCCGAGGGTCAGCCTATGATGATGACATATGAGGATACTTTATGGTTTGCCCTCAAGGGCAGAATTATCCAACGAGTGTAGAAGGGGTTCTGTATAACCCCACATGCAACGCAAGTGCAATTGAGATGAAAGGGAAAACTAGAATCTGAAATATAAGCTGGAAATGTAAGGTGATCAGCCTAGGAGAGAGATATAAGTTAATGTATTGTGTTTTAGCCTTCATCAGAACTGGCAAGGTCAGACTGGAGAAGGGCCTTTTATAAGACTGGCAAAGTCCAAGAATGAACATGGCCAAGGAAACAGGAAGGGTAGAAAAAGCTACTTCAAAGTCGACTACACTTACGAATGAATTTTGTTGGCTCTGTTTATGAGTATGAAACACTTCATAATCAGCAAAATTTAACTTCATCCCTATTTCAATTTGCTTCAGTCTCAACTTTTGTAAATCCATAAGGTGTTTGAATAATACTGTGACTTTAAGTGAAGCGAGCTGTACCTTTCTGAACACGATAGTCTGCTACCCTGAAAGTCTTGTGAATGGTGATTAAGGATTACAAACAGGTGGTTAAGACATTTCTCACTGTGCAACAAACAGAGCCTTACAAAGCAGGGAGGTCCCAGACATAAGCTCCGTGTCTGGGCTGAGTGAGGTGGTCTCGGTTGGCCTGACATTAAGGAGGCTACCACTGGCCTGAGCAGCTTTGGACCACGAAAGAACGGGAAAAAAGATCAGCAAAGATTCCTTCTTCCGATTACCGTCTGACTCTTACGGCACAGTGCACTCGAGTAGATCTTGTGTTGAGCTCAGGAGCAATGATGCAGTAACCTGCCGACATTCAGGGCTGGGAAATTCTTACGCCCCTCTGTTGCGCCGTTAATCCGGGCGGGGCGGTAAGTTTTACGCCGGGAAATGGTTTGCGTTTCCAGCCACAAAATTCACCATCTGGACCCCGAGCGTGGAACGGAGCGCTAAGGGAGGTGCTCCACACCTCTTTGAGGACGCAAGACCGGCTGAGCAACGGAAAATCCCGAACTAAACAGCTGGCCTCGGGGCGCCCTATGAGAGGTTTC
This sequence comes from Pristiophorus japonicus, assembly GCF_044704955.1. NCBI lineage: Eukaryota > Metazoa > Chordata > Chondrichthyes > Pristiophoridae > Pristiophorus > Pristiophorus japonicus. The sequence goes on from NW_027253303.1 coordinate 591,722, forward strand.
CGTGGAGAAAAAAAAACCCCTAAAAAAACAGCAAAAACATTCCCAATACATTACTGATGCCACATCAACATAAATCGCAAAAATAAAAAAAATAACAAACAATCACACTCACCTCGGGCTGACATCCCTTCCCTCCCTGCGGCCACTCGGAACCGTCTGCTTTCACAGGCCCCACTAGGGGGCGCTACCATTCGGGGGGGAGTTTCAAATTTCAAGTTGGTGTCGCGACCAGGGGGCGTTGCACACCAGCTTGCCTCTCCTGGGCGGTACTGCTCCGGCGGCCCTCCCCCCCCGCTATGCTTCCCCCTGCCATTACCGCCCCTTCCGGAAGGAAAACAGAGGCAGCAACAATCCGAAAATCCAGCCCTCAGTATCTAAACACCGACACATACGAGGAATGGTCACATTGGTTGCAGTACCGAAACAGGGTAGTGGGATTAAGCTCTTTCAAAGAGTTGGCGCAGGCACGATGGGCCGAATGGCCCCCTTCTGTGCTGTAAAATTCTAACTGGATCCCAGCAATGAAGAGCTTGCCCTCAACAGAGAATGGCAGATGATTGAAGCCGAACAAAAATTGTAAAAATGTCATCGCAGCCGACATTCTACATATTAATAGTATAAAGAAACAAAGGCTTGCATATTTATATAGCGTCTTTCACGACCACCAGACGTCTCAAAGCATCTTACAGCCAATGAAGTACTTTTGGAGTGTAGTCACTGTTGTAATGTGGGAAACGCGGCAGCCAATTTGCGCACAGCAAGCTCCCACAAACAGCAATGTGACAATAACCAGATAATCTGTTTTTTTTATGTTGATTGAGGGATAAATATTGGCCAGGGCACCAGGGATAGCTCCCCAATTCTTATCCGAAATAGTGTCATGGGATCTTTTACGTCCACCTGAGAGAGCAGACAGGGTCTCGGTTTAACGTCTCATCCAAAGGACGGCACCTCCGACAGTGCAGCACTGCACTGAAGTGTCAGCCTAGATTTATTATGTGCTCAAGTCTCTGGAGTGGGACTTGCACCCACAACCTTCTGACTCAGAGGCGAGTGTGCTACAGCTGACCCTAAACAGGAATCAATCCTACTGCGGGCACATACGATACAGACACGGGTAGATTTCCGTCTTCATCACCAGGGCAAAAACCTGACGGAATGGATCACCCACCCTATACAGATCCCACCCGATTCTTCTTCTTCATAGGCGGTCCCTTGTATCGAGGATGACTTGCTTCCACGCCAAAAAGAGATGAGTTCACAGGTGTTTTAATGAAGGACCTAACATTGAAGGGTGGAAGATGCCTGTGCGTGGATTTCTTTAACGTGGGGTGGCCGTTACACACCAGCCACCACACGGGCTTGACAGAGCTAGGTCTTGGTCCAGTGGCAAGGATTACCCAAGATGACCGGAGACCAACTCTGCTGATTTACTACTTGCTGAATTACACTACCAGTGATAGAAATTCACTGTAGCAAATTATTGTAATGTTCTATTGACCGACGTAATAGAGGATAAAAAAAATTAGCCCCACCTTCGATATATTATGTTAATGAGAGGGGACCGAACAAAATTGTCTACACTCCCACATTGATATTCAAATTTTTAAGGACTGTGGGAGCCTTTGATGGACAGGAGTTATGATGGGATAGCCCACAAAACCATGACTGGTTCTGGTATGTTTTAACCCAAAGCAAACGGATTGAATGATGAATGCTATCGTTTCACAGGTGTAGTGAATTCTGGCACTTTTACTATGGTAGTGTAGCTGTCACTGTTCACTTGTGGTTATCAATTTCTCAGGTGGACGTGAAATTCCCACAGCACCATTTCGAAGAAGAGCAGGAGAGACCTCCCTGGAGTCCTGGCAAGATATATCTCTCAAGCAACATCACTATAGAATGTTGGCCTTTATTGCGAGGGGGAAGTCCTGCTACAACTGTACAGGGCATAGGTGAGACCACACCTGGAGTACTGCGTACAGTTTTGGTCTCCTTATTTAACGAAGGATATACATGCATTGGAGGCAGTTCAGAGAAGGTTCACGAGGTTGATTCCTGGGATGAAGAGGCTTTCTTATGAAGAAAGGTTGAGCAGGTTGGGCCTATATTCATTGGAGTTTAGAAGAATAAGAGGTGATCTTATTGAAACGTATAAGATTCTGAGGGGGCTTGACAGGGTAGATGCGGAGAGGATGTTTCCCCTCGTGGGGGAATCTAGAACTAGGGGGCATAGTTTCAGAATAAGGAGGTGCCATTTAAAAATGAGATGAGGAGAAATTTCTTCTCTCAGAGGGTCGTGAATCTTTGGAATTCTCTGCCCCAGAGAACTGTGGAGGTTGGGTCATTGAATATGTTTAAGATGGAGATAGACAGATTTTTGAGCGATAAGGAAGTCAAAGGTGGAGTTGAGGCCAAGATCAGATCAGCCACGATCTTATTGAATGGTGTAGCAGGCTCGAGGGGCCGAATGGCCTACTCCTGCTCCTAGTTCTTATGTAAAAAAGCAGATTATCTGGTCATTGTCACATTGCTGTTTGTGGGAGCTTGCTGTACGGAAATTGGCTGCCGTGTTGCCTACATTATAACAGTCGCGACACTAACAAAGTATTTCATTGGCTGTAAAGCATTTTGGGATGTCCTGAGGTTGTGAAAGTCGCGACAGAAATGCAAGTCTGTCTGTCTTTCCTCACTCTGTTCCTTTGCTGGTGGGATCCAGTATGGGACTGCAGAACACAACGGCTGAGGTTTGTTTGTCATTTTATTCCAGTGGCTGTCGTACTTACCAGTGATGCAGTAATATCCAGGAGGACAGTCCTCACACCTGGGAAGGCCAGGCACATTCCCAAACGTTCCAGCAGGGCATGGAATTGGATGAGTGGTGCCCTCAGGACAATAATGGCCTCCTGGGCAGAGGTCGGCAATTGCAGTCTGTCCAACTGCAGAAAGAGAGAGACAGCACACAGTAACTGAAATATAGATACATTCACAGCGATAAGCCACATTCCAGAAGAGCTGCACTCAACAGCAACATACTTAAAAAAAAAATCCACGCACAGGCATCTTCCACCCTTCAGGATGTAGTTCGGGACCTGGAATATTAGGTCCCCCAATGAAACACCTGTGAACTCATCCCTTTTTGGCGTGGAAGCGAGTAATCCTCGCTTCGAGGGACTGCCTATGATGACGAACAACTGCAATAGACTTCAAAAAAGATTTACAGAATCTAATTTTTTACCAAAAGGGCTGGATTTTCTGCACTCGGCCGTCAATGGCGGCAGTGAGCTCCTCTGGGCGGGCGGCCAGCGTCCCGCCGGGGTTTTCGGGGCTGGTTACGGCGGGGTGCGGAGCATGACCACCCGGAAGAGGCGAGCCGGTGTGCAATGTCTCTGGTTGCGACACCGGCTCGATTTTTGACTCCCGCTTGATCCGTAGCGCCCCCCCTGGTGGGAGCGCCTGTCAAAGCGGGCGTTACGAGCTGTAGCGGCTGCAGTGAGGTTAAGTAATGCCGACCTCAGGTCAGTGCGATTGTTTTTTCTTTTATTCTTTTTGTGATTTGTGTTGTGGTGGCGTGGGCCACGTATTGGGAATGTTTTTGGATGTTTTTTTTTTCCCCACTCCCCAGATCTTTTTTTGAACGCTCCCAGGCCGGCTGTTTAGCTGGGGATTTTCGCATGCTCAGCCGGCCCAGCGCCCTAAGAGAGGTGAGCAACGTTTCCCTTAGCGCTCCGCCCCACACTCAGGGCCCGGCTGCCCAATTTTGCTGACTGAGGCGCAAACCTTTTCGAGGCGGTATCAGGAGCGCCCCGCTGTCATTAACGCCCCGAAATCCTAAAAGCTGAAAATCTAGCTCTTTGGATGTTTAGAGTGGAGCCAAGTGTAACCCTTCCTACAGAGCTGGTAGACTGGTGTCTCAGCGGTGCAGTACATTGATAAACTGTTCCCCACGCTGTACCCCAGAATGGTAAGATGAGGATCGGATTTTTCCCCACGGTTTCCAAAATGGGCAATGCCTGATCTGAACCTGGGGAAGGCACGATAGAGAACGCCACTTTCCCGGGGCGGGGGGGGGGGGGGAAGAGGGAAGAATCGAAGGAGAAGCCATTTCTGCACATGTGGCTGTGATGTTGCTTCCACTCCAAAAGTGCGTTCTTAGGTGAGTGAACAGTCCACTATGGGAATTACAATCTCTTTCACAAGTGGGACAGACAGTGGTTGAAGGAAAGGGTTGGGTGGGGAGTCTGGTTTGCCGCACGCTTCTTCCGCTGCCTGCGCTTGGTTTCTGCATGCTCTCGGCGACGAGACTCGAGGTGCTCAGCACCCTCCCGGATGCTCTTCCTCCACTTAGGGCGGTCTTGGGCCAGGGATTCCCAGGTGCCGGTGGGGATGTTGCACTTTATCAAGGAGGTTTTGAGGGTGTCCTTGAAATGTTTCCTCTGCCCACCTGGAGGACACTTGCCATGTGGGAGTTCTGATATTGTGATTAGCAGTTAAAAGAAGCTTTAATGTAAAAACTTCAGCAAAGATATGGTTTAAAAGGAAGTACCTTTTCTGTGACAAAAATACCCTGGTGGGCACAGTGTGCATTGGCTGGAATTCCAGAGACCCTCATAGAGACTAAATGTCCTGACAGGGCAACTAATTGGCAACGTAGCTCCGATAGGGCAGAACTGTCCAGCGGGACATAGAGCCTGCGAAGGTGAAATTGAGCCTGGTGGGCAGTAGTGACCAGCTCTACACAAACCTAGAGAGAAGAACAAACAATATCTCAGAAATGGTTACAGAATCTCTTGGATTTGTTCTGATCGCCCAGATAGGTCGGAGCGGAATTTCCCAGGTTGTTCCACGCTCCCCTCTCCCCCACCTCCCCCCGATGCCCCCCCCAAACTGGCCTGGATTTTTTTCTTGTTTTGCGCCTCTCCCAGGAGATCGCATGGGTCAGGGTGGGGTGGGGGAGTATATATATTGTGACGCACAAGATATCGCAATTGTGTGGGAAAGGCTGGATGGACCAGAGGGGTTCTGTCAGTCCGTCATTGTTCATATTTTACTGAGCACAAATTTAGCATCATGTAATCGTTATCTCTACCGTTACCTCAAAGCCTCTGCTACTCTTTCCTCATCATCATCACACACAGTCTCTCGAAATCGAGGAAGACTTGCTTCCACTCCAAAAGTGAGTTCTCAGGCGACTGAACAGTCCAATACGGGAATTACAGTCTCTGTCGCAGGTGGGACAGACAGTGTTTGGGTGGGTGGGGAATTTGCCACACGCTCCTTCCGCTGCCTGCGATCGGTTTCTGCATGCTCTCGGCGATGAGACGCGAGACGCTTTCCTATCTTTCTTACACTATATGGGCCTTGGTCCTTCACTGTGCTTTCTCAATTGAAATAAAATACAACGCATTCTGAAGCATTTTTAATCATTGGCTAATAACCCACAGAGTGATTGCACAGTCTTCAACAATAGAGGTTATTGGGTAGTTAAACAAGATATTATAACAAGAACATCGAGGCACTGGGGAGGGTGCAGAGTAGATTTACAAGGATGATACCAGAAATGCGAGGGTGTACATATCAGGAAAGGATGAACAGGCTGGGTCTCTTTCCTCTTGAAAAAAGAAGGCTGAGGGGTGACCTAATAGAGGTCTTTAAAATTATAAAAGGTTTTGATAGAGTGGATACAGAGAGAATGTTTCCACTTGTGGGGAAGAACAAAACTAGAGGCCATCAATATAAGATAGTCACCAAGAAATCCAACAGGGAATTCAGAAAAAACTTCTTTACCCAGAGAGTGGTGAGAATGTGGAACTCGCTGCCACAGGGAGTGGTTGAAGCGAATAGTATCGATGCATTTAAGGGGAGGCTAGACAAGCATGGAGGGAGAAGGGAATAGAGGGTTATGCTGATAGATTTAGATGAGGAAAGACGGGAGGAGGCTCGAGTGGAGCATAAACACCGGCATGGACTGGTTGGGTCGAATGGCCTGTTTCTGTGAGGTATACCCTATGTAATCCTGTGTCATCCCAAACTAGAGAGGGTACAGAGGATGTTGCCAGGACTGGAGAATTTTAGCTCTGGGGAAAGATTAGATACAGAGGAGGCTGAGGAGAGACTTGATTGAGGTGTATAAAATTATGAGGGGCCTGGATAGAGTGGATAGGAAGGATCTATTTCTCTTAGCAGAGACGTCAATAACTAGGGGGCATAGATTTAAAGTAATTGGTAGAAGGATATCCTATGTAATCCTATGTGAAAAATTCCCTACTCTCCACTGCTCTCAAGCGAGCAGTTTTATGTTGTGGAACTGTATCCTCGGCCTTTGGCAAAGCCTGTAGCAGGGTATTTTGCCTTTAACAGCTGCCAATGTTTATAAAATGTAAGTGTTCATTCACTGGTTCAATAAGTTGGACACACGTTCAAATCCAGTTCACATTGAGGATAACACAACCCCTTCTCTTCATTGAGTGTTATAATGTTTACATACATAACAATAAGGATCGAATGTGTTTTCAGTTCTGCCAATCTCAATTAGTTTCCACGCAGTGATGATTCTATCGGACAAAATTAGCTCATATGCAGCAAAAGTAGCAACAGCCAATGCATCTTTTCAGAGCAACCAGCTACTGAACTGCAAGCATTGTTCAACTTCTACCAACCGGACAGCATACTCTTAATGTGGCTCTTGTACATAATATGGTAGTTTGAGCCTATTCGATTGGAATGTCCACATACACGTGGGCTAGAAATTCGTTTTTTTGGCCATAGCGGTATTTTTTCGGCATTTATCGCCAAAAACTCCGCTAATCACGCCGCCATTTTTTAAAGGCCTATGGTTCGTCACAAAATGCGTCCAGCGGTAAAAATCGGCGTTGCACGAGGATTCGCGGTGGAAACAGTGGTCCTCGCCAGTTTTAATCCGAAGCCGATTACCGCTGTGAGAGAGGCCTTGGGAGGGGGGGGGAAACACACCAAAAATAGCAAAAAAACAAAACATTTTTTAAAAAATCGCAAAACATTAACAAGACGCTTAACTAAGTAATCGCTGCGAAAAGATATTAAAATAAAAAATGTAACTTACCTTTTTTGCAGGTCTTTGTACGTACCGCTGTTTTTGGGGCTGCAACGCGGGTTTTTCTTGGGCGTTTTTTTCACCCAGAACACGGGTTCGCCAAACGTCCAAACTGTGGTGATAGCGGTATTTCCAGTCTTGCAGGCCGGCGGTCCGCTTTTCAGAGGTATTTCAAAACCGCCGGCACAAGACTTTGGTCAATGTAGCTGATCGCCTTTTTCCGCCAAAAAAGGCGAAATATCGGCGAAAAAACGGGCACAAGGCTGGCCAGTTTCCAGCCCACAGTCTCTTGAAGATGCTTACTAATGCAAATATAATTTGATGCAAGTACCTTCGGGGGCTGTGAGGCTGCTGGATTCACAGAACCATCCAGCTGGACAAAGAGTGCACTCGACACTATTGGTCAGACCTAAAGTAGCTCCGTATGTTCCAGGAGGACACGGAAGGGGCTTCCCAGTCCCCAGAGGACAGAAGTGACCTAGATCCCAGGGAATCGTTAAAGAAGGTCATTATTACTCAAAGGTTCATTGTCAACAACAATTTATGGTTTTCACGTACTAGTCCACAAACACTGAACAGTGGGATAACAGCATAGGGTCAGTAATGTAAAGCTATAGTTACAGACAGCATTGAAATATGAAACATTTAAACAATATATATGTTACACCCTCAAAACTATCCAAAATGCCATTTCAATAAACGCCTACCACCAATTTTAAAATTGGTTAACTATTTGAAAAGATAGTGGCCCCGAACTTGGTGGAAACTAAGTCCCGCCCAAGTGGCGCCCAAAGGACCGCTGAGATCCTGACCGTATTTTGGGCGGGAATTTCGTGGAAAAATCCTGGAAAGACCGCCCGGCGTCAAAAAAGCGACTTACACCCTGAATCTGGGCGGCAGCTCCCAATCTCGGTGCCAAATGCAATCCTCGGCAAAGTGTTGCCGGGGATCGAGTCGGGCCCAGGGATGGGGGGGGGGGAAATGATAAAAATAAAAATTTCCAAATAAAACAACTGGAAAACTTTCAGGGGTCCCCATCCACCTGAATCGATAAAAGAGGTCCTCTTACTTACCGTTGAGGTTAGACCTGTCTCCACACGGCAGTGCTTCCCATGCGGACCTAATTGGCAGCTCGGCGAGTGGGAGGACAATTACACGCATTGCACGCCAGCGGACGTCAGCTGCCGATCCCCAGCGGTCTTCGCTCCCCGTTGGCGGGAGGCTTTCCACCAAACTCCCTCAGAGGGGAGAGCGCCCAGAAAACTCGGGGGCAGCGGGCGGTGAGTCCACCAAGTTCGGCCCCATTAGCTCTTTGTAAAGTGTAAATCATTCTAAATTATGGTTACTGTTAAAGTATGCACTTAATCTATCAAATATGAGGCTCAAACCGTATCAATAAGAACAAAAGAAATAAGAGCTGGAGTAGGTCATTTGGCCCCTCGAGCCTGCTCCGCCATTCAACAAGATCACGGCTGATCTTCTACCTCAACTCCACCTTCCTGCACTATCCCCATATCCCTTCATTCCAAAATATTTATCATAGAAACATAGAAAATAGGTGCAGGAGTAGGCCATTCGGCCCTTCTAGCCTGCACCGCCATTCAATGAGTTCATGGCTGAACATGCAACTTCAGTACCCCATTCCTGCTTTCTCGCCATACCCCTTGATCCCCCTAGTAGTAAGGACTTAATCTAACTCCTTTTTGAATATATTTAGTGAATTGGCCTCAACAACTTTCTGTGGTAGAGAATTCCACAGGTTCACCAGTCTCTGGGTGAAGAAGTTTCTCCTCATCTCGGTCCTAAATGGCTTGCCCCTTATCCTTAGACTGTGACCCCTGGTTCTGGACTTCCCCAACATTGGGAACATTCTTCCTGCATCTAACCTGTCTGAACCCATCAGAATTTTAAATGTTTCTATGAGGTCCCCTCTCATTCTTCTGAACTCCAGTGAATACAAGCAGTCTTTCTTGATAGGTCAGTCCCGCCATCCCGGGAATCAGTCTGGTGAACCTTCGCTGCACTCCCTCAATAGCAAGAATGTCCTTCCTCAAGTTAGGAGACCAAAACTGTACACAGTGCTCCAGGTGTGGCCTCACCAAGGCCCTGTACAACTGTAGAAACACTTCCCTGCCCCTGTACTCTGTCTTGAATATATTCAATGACGGAGCACCAACAGCTCAAATTCCAAAGATTTACAACCCTTTGAGTGAAGAAATGTCTCCTCATCTCAGTCCTAATGGCCGACCACTTATTATGTGCCTGTGGCATCAGGCAGGGGAAACATTTTCCCTGTCAAGCCGCTTAAGAATTTTACATGTTTCAATGAGATCACCTCTCATTCTCGTAAACTCTAAAGAGTATAGGCGTAGTCTACTCAATCTCTCCTCATAGGGCAATCCCCCAACCCAGGAACCGGTCTGGTGAACCTTCGCTGCACGAACAAGTTAACTATTGTCATATTGTGAGATTCTTGATTTAAAACGTCACAATTGAACAGATAGTTTGATGTGTTACCTTGGGGGCTGTTAAACATGGAATTGAGAGAAAGACATTCAGCCCATCCACAGGTCATTTCCAATCTGACCTGGAATGAATTTGAACCTAATTAATATCCGTAAGGAAAGAAAGAACTTGGGCTAGATTTTCGGGTGGTCTCTGCTACGTTTTTTGCCCTGGAGAGGCGGCAATGGCGACGGTGAGGTGTTGTGGCCGAGCGATCAGCCTCCAGCGTCCCGCCGCGATCCTCGGGTCGGGTTTAGCGGTTCAGCGCGGAACAGCGCCGCCCGGAAGAGCTGCGCCCGGTGTGTAACGCCCCCGGTTGCGACACCGGCGCGAGTTTGGACGATTGCCCGACCCGTCTGCTCCGTAGCGCGCCTTGCACTGACCGCCTGGGAAATCAGGCAGTCCAACCACACCGACAGTGGAGAGGTAGGTAATGGACTCCGAAGGTAAGTGTGATTGTTCTTTCTTTAAACCTTTTTTGCGATTTGCGTTGTGGTGGCGTGGGCTATGTTTTGGGAATGTTCTTGGGTTTTTTTTTTTAGGTTCCCCTCACCGCTCCAGGCGTCTCTCGGTGCGTTCCCGGCCCGGCTCTTTAACTCAGGGATTTTCCATCCTAATGCCCAAGAGAGGTGTACAACGCTCTGTTGGGAGTGTATGAATGAACCCATAGATTTAACAAAAACCCAACAAAAGTCACCTGATTACCTTGTGGGCAGACATTGGCATCCTGGTTCTGGTTTGGTGTAGGAGTCCTGGCAGATTGCCTGCAGAAGAATCCAGCTGAACATGGGCCAGACGGTTGCTTTAAGCCTGGAGTGCCACAGTACTGGCCGGCTGATAGATACAGAAAAAAAAATAGACAGTTAGTTCATCCTTCTCTTACTTTTCCAACTTGGTGCCAACCTTTGTTGGGCATTTTGTCACTCCATATCCATGAGGAAATGAGCTCAAAACTTCCGAATTCACTTCACCTGGGAGTGTCATTCCGTCAATCTTGGCTGGATTTGAACAGGTTGTTTAGGTGAGTGGGCAAATGCATGGCAGATGAAGTATAATGTGGATAAATGTGAGGTTATCCACTTTGGTGGTAAAAACAGAGAGACAGACTATTATCTGAATGGTGACAGATTAGGAAAAGGGGAGGTGCAACGAGACCTGGGTGTCATGGTACATCAGTCATTGAAGGTTGGCATGCAGGTGCAGCAGGCGGTTAAGAAAGCAAATGGCATGTTGGCCTTCATAGCGAGGGGATTTGAGTACAGGGGCAGGGAGGTGTTGCTACAGTTGTACAGGGCCTTGGTGAGGCCACACCTGGAGTATTGTGTACAGTTTTGGTCTCCTAACCTGAGGAAGGACATTCTTGCTATTGAGGGAGTGCAGCGAAGGTTCACCAGACTGATTCCCGGGATGGCGGGACTGACCTATCAAGAAAGACTGGATCAACTGGGCTTGTATTCACTGGAGTTCAGAAGAATGAGAGGGGACCTCATAGAAACATATAAAATTCTGACGGGGTTAGACAGGTTAGATGTAGGAAGAATGTTCCCAATGTTGGGGAAGTCCAGAACCAGGGGTCACAGTCTAAGGATAAGGGGTAAGCCATTTAGGACCGAGATGCGGAGGAACTTCTTCACCCAGAGAGTGGTGAACCTGTGGAATTCTCTACCACAGAAAGTTGTTGAGGCCAATTCACTAAATATATTCAAAAAGGAGTTAGATGAGGTCCTTACTGCTAGGGGGATCAAGGGGTATGGCGAGAAAGCAGGAATGGGGTACTGAAGTTGAATGTTCAGCCATGAACTCATTGAATGGCGGTGCAGGCTAGAAGTGCCGAATGGCCTACTCCTGCACCTATTTTCTATGTTTCTATGTTTCTACTATGAGATGAAAGCTAATCGCGCTACTCCCATCAGATCTCGAGTGCCAATAGTTTAAATGGTAGCATTCCAAAATGATTATCTCAGTCAAGCACCTAAATACTTTGGTGTTCAAAAGCACCATGTGGGAGGGACTTGAATCTGCAACCTTCTGACTCGGAGGCGAGAGAGTGCTACCCACTGAGCCACAGCTGACATACGTCATTGATATGCACCATCTCAGCTTACACATGACATGTTTTCTTGCACAGGCTTCTATTTCTACAAGCTTCGAATAAAAATTATACTAAAATCAAAACTTAGATTTGCTCTCGACTAGAGTTGATATACAAATATACGAAATCCAGCCAAGGTAAAGGCCAGCTGGTCCATCAAGCCTGCCCCACACCATGAGCTTCGTGACTAAGCATTTCCTTCCCCGCTCCCCACAGTAATCTCCTGGGATAGGTAACAAAACTGAGAAAAACCCAGCGCCAATTAAGGAAAAATTACTCTCTGACCCCCCTCCTCGGGCAATCAAAACCCATCTAGGAGATCACACGGACCAAGGATTGTCTATAAAATAATTGAGAACCTTCCCTATCAGCAAAACATCCTGTGGAATCATAAATATTATAATGACGATTGTCTTACCTAAGCAGGGGATGCAGAGGCTGGCGTTGAGGCCTACAACGTCGCTGTAGCTCCCAATGGGACAGGGATACTCGTCTCTGTGGTGTGTTCCTGGGGGACAATAATGACCTTCTGGACACCTCACTGTATCGTTGATGTGAACAACTCCATTGATATTGTTGCAGTAATATCCCGCTGGGCAGTCCTGACAGCTGGACTGTCTCATTTCAGCCTGACCAAAAAGAGGTTGCATTAGTGTGCTTCAACCTTCACCGCAAGCCAATCACCCTCGTGCGTGTAGATACTTTCATGAATTCTTTCACTTGCTGCTTTTCATTTGAAAAGAGCAACTAGGTAACAGAGTGAATTGAAAACAAACATTACTCATTCTCCACTTTACTTTTTTAACATTGCTGTTGGAAGCTCCCAAGCAGTTTGCTCTACTTTTCTCGAGGTATGAACAAAAACCCATCGTCCCTCAACAATTCCCCCCCTCCACCCCCACAGAAGGTTGGACAAGTTGATACAAGGTGGGAGGAGATGGGTGACCTAACCCAACAGCACCCAGACATAAGAACATATGAACATAAGAATTCGAAGCAGGAGTAGGCCATTCGGCCCCTCGAGTCTGCTCTGCCAGTCAATGAGTTCATGTCTGATCTTCTACCTCAACTCCACTTTCCTGCACTATCCCCATATCCCTTGATTCCCTTAATATTCAAAAATCTATCGATCTCTATTTTGAATATACTCAAAGACTGAGCATCCACAGCCCTTTGGGGTAGATAATTCCAAAGATTCACCACCCTCTGAGAGAAGAAGTTTCTCCTCATTAGTCCTAAATGGCCGATCCCTTATTCTGAGACTGTGACCCCCGGTTCGAGACTCCCCAGGCAGAGAAAACATCCTCCCGGCATCTACCCTGTCGAGCCCTGTAAGAATATTGTATGTTTCAATGTGATCACCTCTCATTCTTCTAAACTCTAGAGAATACAGACCTAGTCTACTCAATCTCTCCTCATAGGACAATCCCCCATCCCAGGAATCAGTTTGGTGAACCTTCGTTGCACTCCCTCGAAGGCAAGTATATCCTTCCTTAGGTAAGGATAGGGTAAATGATAAGTAGAAGTACACAACAGTTACCCTAAGTACCTCATCATCATCATAGGCAGTCCCTCGAAACGAGGATGACTTGCTTCCACGCCAAAGAAAAGGATGTTCACGGGTGTTTCGAATGAAGAACCCGAACTACATCCTCAAGGATGGAAGATGCCTGTGCGTGGGTTTATTAATGTGTGGTGGCCGTTGCACACCAGCCACTACACGGGCTTGACAGAGCTAGGTCTTGGTCCAGTCGCAAGGATTACCCAAGACAACTGAAGACCCGCTCTGCTGCACGGACCGAGCACGCACACACATCGCAGTGTGGGCTGGCCCGTGCTGCCCCTATAACCTATCCGGATACCCAGATTTCACACTCATGGCCACTTTCAACTAAACATCCTGAATGACAGAATACTACCACATGAACATGGAGGATTTGGCCGGTGCCAACATCAGTGTGTGTATGGGCCGGAAGGATTTTTGGATGTTTAAAATGGATCTGTACCCTTTTAAAATGGAGACGCACATGGGCTGGATTTCAAAATGAAATTTGATCATGGGTTGCCATGGGACCAGACTCAACGCTGACATCATGAAAGAGAGAGGACTTTTCATTTTGAACTTTGTGTGATTTGTGGAAAAACACCTTTTGTCCATGGGGCCGAGATGTCTGGATTGTCAATGAGGTTTGAAGGCCAAATGTAACACCTCTAGACTCTTTCAATGAAGGAGCACTCAACAAACTGTTAGCACTTCGAGAACTGCTCATTTACAGCAATGGCCTACCATTGTTTTCATCGAATTGACCAAACCAGGACAGAGGCGTCACCAGGAAGACCAACTAGCATCTCTGCGACCATGGCAACCAGGAATCACCCAGCCAGTTGTGTGTATTATACGGGGTATAAAGATGCTGAACTTGGGGGATTCAAAGGCTTAATTTTCCTCCACCATCTGGAACGGGGTTCCCCACGGGGCTACGCATCCGTCAACTCTCCAGGAACGCCCCAAGTGAGTGCCTCGCTGTACCGCCTGAACGTAACCCTCTAGGCCTCATCGCATGCCTCTGCTAGGCATGGTTTTGTCTTTCGAGTCGAACGGACTTGGGGCCACATGAATCAATGACAAGGGCTGGTAATTATATCCAGCATACACCTCTGGAAATCCCCAAGACCGCCAGCGTGCTGAGGAACTGCAAGTGTCCAAGATGCAGGCTAACACGTGTGTGTGTGTGAGGAGACTTCCAAGTGTGGGTTCTGACCAAACTGGGAGAGGGGTTTAGTGAGAAGGGTTTCCACTATCTAGGCTTGGATTCTGGGAAGGGGGTTGGTTTGACGTAACTGACAGGGTGGGTATTTAGTCGAAGGTTTTAAGCTAGTGTCCACAGTCAGCTAGTCTTTAAGCCATAAGCGAGAGGAGTCGGGGTTGTCGTTTTGTGAGTGTAATAAAAGGAATCGATCTTTGGCTAACCTTAACCGTTTCATAGAAACATAGTGTCATGTATCTCACATTACTGTATATAACTGTATCTTACCATGCTATACATGACTGTAACTGGATATGACCTGTAACAATAAGCATACCTTACCACCAGGGGTGCACTTGCAGGAGACACTCCATACCTGTCCCACTGAGGTATATAAAGGGAGATCTCAGGCAAGTGCAGCACTGGAGAGCTGGAATTAAAGGTGCAGGTCCTGAGTGACCTTGACTTCAGCATGTGTCTCGTGTAAGTCAGTACATTAGAGTCAGGACTTAACAGTGGCGACGAGTTACGGGATCACAGAATCCACAGAATGGCTACCAACAGCTCAGATGAGAAATACAATGCTGGAGACAATTGGGATGACTTTATAGAAAGGCTCCAGCAAAGCTTTGTGACCAAAGACTGGCTGGGCGACGATAAGGCAGACAAGAGAAGAGCCCATCTCTTGACCAGCTGTGGCTTGAAAACATACGCTTTAATGAAAGACCTGCTGGCACCCGAGAAACCAGCAAGCAAGTCATTTGAGGAGTTGAGCACACTGGTGAGAGACCACCTGAAGCCAGCAAGCAGCCTACACATGGCCAGACACAGGTTCTACAACTACAGACGCTGTGTGAGCCAAAGCACACACGACTTCGTGGCGGAACTTCGGAGGCTGGCTAATTCATGTGAGTTCCCCGATGAACTAAGGAGAGAAGTACTGAGAGACTTTTTTATTGAAGGAATAGGCCACGCAGGCATATTCTGAAAGCTTATAGAGACTAAGAACTTGACTCTAGAGGCAGCAGCACTGGTCGCACAGACATTCTTGGCAGGCGAAGAAGAAACGAGGCTGATCTATACTTCGGGTACGACAACCAACGAGGCATCGGAACAAGGGGTTCACATTGTGAAACAAACCGCTACCCCCACACACAGACAAAGGCAGGAGAGCAGGCCTTCAACAGCAGACAGTGGCGCCAGAAGCCATCAAAATCAAGGGCCACATGAACGGCGGATCACTCCTCATCAACCCACAATACGAGCAATCAACAACAGATTGAGAGAAGCTCAAGGGAGATCAGCCAGATGCAGCTCATCCTTCGGAAACAATGGAAACGGTCTGTGTTGGAGATGTGGGGGAAGGCACTCAACCAGGGTGCGTCGATTTCAGCATGCCGTTTGCAGAAACTACAACTACACAGGGCATCTGGCTCGCATTTGCAGAAAAACAGCAGCTCGGCTGGTATACGAATCGGAAGGGTCGGAAAGCGGACCAGAAGACGGTTGGAACAGTGCACGGGACGCCGAGATACAGCGGGTTAACACGATCAATGTCCACTGTTCTTGCACCAAGACGCCTCCAATTATGATGAGGGTTCTACTCAACGGGATACCCGTCAACATGGAACTGGACACGGGAGGCCAATCAATCCCGTTCAACAATTTGAACAGCTGTGGCCGCACAAAAGCAACAGACCAAAACTCACAAAGATCGACACCAAACTAAGGACCTATACTAAAGAAATCGTCCCAGTCCTTGGCAGCGCCATGCTCTCAGTCACACACAAAGGACCGTGAATCGACTTTCCCTGTGGATTGTCCCCGGGGATGTCCCAGCACTGTTGGGGAGAAGCTGGGTAGCAGAACTTAATTGGAAATGGGATGATGTTCATGCCATGTCGTCAGAGGAACGGACCTCCTGCTCAACAGTTCTAAGCCGTTTTAAACATCTCTTTCAGCCAGGTGTGGGCACCTTCAAAGGGGCTAAAGTCAAAATCTACATCACACAAGATGCCAGTTCGGTCCATCACAAGACTAGAGCTGTGCCTTATGTGATGAGGGAAAAGATTGAAAACGAACTGGACCGGGTTCTGCAGGAAGGCATAATTTCTCCCGTGGAATTCAGCGACTGGGCAAGCCCCATCGTCCCTGTCATGAAGCCTAATGGATCCGTGCGAATCTGTGGGGATTACAAGTCTACCATAAACAGAGTCTCCCTACAGGACCAATACCCGCTGCCCAGAGCGGAGGACTTATTTGCCACGTTGGGCTGGAGGAAAACATTTCTCGAAACCTGACCTCACATCTGTGTATATGACGCAAGAACTGACCGAAGAGTCTAAGCTACTCACCACCATCAACACACATCAAGGCCTTTTTGTGTACAATCGATGCCCATTCGGCATCAGGTCGGCAGCTGCTATATTCCAGCGCAACATGGAAAGTCTGCTCAAGTCCATCCCGGAGACGGATGTGTTTCAAGATGACATACTCATCACGGGCAGGGACACCGACTCTCATCTCCGCAATCTTGAAGAAGTACTAAGTCGATTGGATCCGGTAGGCCTAAGAGTTAAGAAATCCAAGTGTCTGTTTCTCGTGCCTGAGGTTGAATTTTTGGGCAGAAGGATTGCCGCTGATGGAATCCGCCCAACCGAATCCAAAACCAAAGCGATTCGCCTGGCACCCAGGCCCCGGAATGTCTCGGAACTGCGCGCCTTTCTCGGGCTACTCAATTACTTTGGGAACTTTTTGCAGAACTTAATCATGCTGCTGGAGCCTCTCCACGTGCTACTCAGAAAGGGGTGCGATTGGTTTGGGGGGAAGCCCAAGAACGCGCCTTAAACCTTCGATGTTCCAAGAGTGTTTTAGCCTTTTTTGACCCAGGTAAAAAGTTAGTACTTACGTGTGCTGCGTTAGCGTACGGGGTCGGGTGCCTTTTACAGAACGTCAATGATGCGGGTAAATTGCAGCCCGTTGCTTATGCCTCCAGGTCACTTTCGCGGGCGGAGCGCGATACGGTATGGTTGAGAAGAAGGCGCTCGCGTGCGTGTACGGTGTCAAAAAGATGCACCAATACCTTTGCGGGGCCAAGTTTGCATTAGAAACCGACCACAAACTCCTCACGTCCCTACTATCTGAGTGCAAGGCAATCAACGCCAACGACTCGGCGCGCATTCAGCGGTGGGCACTCATGCTGGCGGCTTACGACTACACGATAAGGCACAAACCAGGCATAGACAACTGTGCCGACGCGCTTAGCAGGCTACCCCTGGTGACCACAGAAGGGTCCGACGAACAGGACTGTGAGATGGTCATGGCAATCAATGCCTTTGAATCCACAGGTTCACCCATGACGGCTCGCCAAATCAGAGCCTGGACGGCCAGCGACCCCACGTTATCTCTAGTTAAAGATGCGTTTTAACCGGTGACTGGGCAGGGGCTCGCGATGCCTGCCCCGAGGAGGTCAAACCCTACCATAGGCGCATGCATGAACTCTCACTACAGGCAGACTGCCTGATGTGGGGCAGCCGAGTAGTTATGCCCTTACGAGGCAGGGAGGCGTTTGTCCGGGAGCTCCATCGCGAGCACCCGAGGATCGCCCTTATGAAGGCCACAGCCAGATCTCATGTCTGGTGGTCTGGCATTGACGTGGACTTGGAGCTCTGCGCCTGTCGGTGCACCATTTGTGTCCAACTCAGTAATGCCCCCAGGGAGGCCCTCCTAAGCCCCTGGCCCTGGCCCACCAAACCTTGGTCGCGGGTGCATGTAGACTATGCGGGCCCATTCATGGGCAAAATGTTCCTCGTAGCCGTTGATGCATTTTCAAAATGGATCGACTGCACCATTTTAAACTCGAGCACCACCTCCACCACTGTGGAGAGCCTCAGAACCATGTTTGCAACGCTCGACATTCCTGACATATTGGTCAGTGATAATGGTCCGTGCTTCACCAGCGCAGAATTTCATGATTTTATAGTTGACCACGGTATAAATCTCGTTAAGACGGCACCTTTCAAGCCGGCCTCCAATGGCCAGGCGGAGCGAGCAGTGCAGATCATTAAACAAGGCATGCTCAGAATCCAAGGTCCCAAGCTGCAGAGCCGCCTGTCGCGACTGCTGCTGGCATACAGATCTCGTCCGCATTCGTTGACTGGGGTTCCCCCCCCACGCAACTATTGATGAAACGAACCTTGAAGACCAGGCTCTCGTTAATCCTCCCAGATATTCATGACATTTTTGAGGCTAAGCGTCAAAAGCTAACTGAGTACCATGACCGAAATTCGAGGGGGAGGTGGAATGAGATAGGGGACAAAGTGTTTGTGCTAAACTATGGCCGGGGTCCCAAATGGCTTGCAGGGACAGTAACAGACAAAGAGGGAAACAGGCTACTGGTTGTACAAATGGACAATGGCCAAACCTGCTGGAGGCATGTAGACCAAGTAAAAAGTAGATTCTCTGATAACACGGAAGAACCAGAGGCAGACTACAATATGGAACTCACACCACACCTGGTGGACAGACAGGTGGAACAATCTGAGGAAAGGGCAGTCTCAACAGACAGCCCAGGCGAGATACCAGCAATCACACCGAACGAAACAGACAGCCCAGGCGAGATATCAGCAATCACACCGAACGACAAACAGGCACCAAGGCAAACAACTGAACCCACAACTAAGACGCTCCATGCAAGAGCGCAGACCACCTGAGAGACTGAATCTATAAAGGCAATAAGACCTTGGGAAGGGTGATGTCATGTGTCTCACATTACTGTATATAACTGTATCTTACCATGCTATACATGACTAACTGGATATGACCTGTAACAATAAGCATACCTTACCACCAGGGGTGCACTTGCAGGAGACACTCCATACCTGTCCCACTGTGGTATATAAAGGGAGGTCTCAGGCAAGTGCAGCACTGGAGAGCTGGAATTAAAGGTGCAGGTCCTGAGTGACCTTGACTTCAGCATGTGTCTTGTGTAAGTCAGTACTTAACACATATAAATTTACAGCGCAGAAGGAGGCCACTTCGGCCCATCGTGTCCGCGCCGGCCGATAAAGAGCCGCACGGCCATTGGTCAGCAGCCCTAAAGGTTACATATAAACCTATGAATAATGACGAAAAGGCAAAGAGCACCCAGCCAAACCAGTCCGCCCCACACAACTGCGACACCCCTTATACTGAAATATTCTACACTCCATCCCAACCAGAGCCATGTGATCTCCGTGGTAGGCAAAAACCAGATTTTTAAAAAACAGGCCAATTTTGGGAGAAAAAATCTGGGAAAATTCCTCTCCGACCCATCCAGACGATCAAAACTAGTCCAGGAGATCACCCTGGCCGTATTCAATTCCTTGCAGTACTTACCATTATATCTGCACCGGCCACCGAAAGGTCATCCAGTCTAACCCCAATTCCCAGCTCTGGGTCCATAACCCTGCAGGTTATGGCACTTTAAGTGCCCATGCAACCATCTCTTAAAAGTGGTGAGGGTTTCTGCATCCACCACTCTTCCAGACAGCGAGTTCCAGATTACCACAACCCTCTGAGTAAAGAAGCCCCCCACCCCCATCAAATCCCCTCTAAACCTTCCACCAACCACCTTAAAACTATGCCCCCTCGTAATAGACCCTTCCACCAATGGAAATAGACCCTTACTGTCCACTATGTCCAGGTCCCTCAATATTTTGTACACCTCAATGAGGTCTCCTCTCAACCTCCTCTGTTCCAATGAGAACAAACCCACCAAGCCTATCCAATCTGTCATCATAACTAAGATTCTCGTTTTGTCTGAGCCAATTATAATCAATCCGCAGTAACTCCTTGTGTCTGAACTTGGGGGTTGTGGGGCTTGTGGTTCGCGGTATAATTCGGACAACCAACCGGGTGGCATCTGCTCATGGCCGGGTTACACAGTAATCCCGCTGGGGTTGCTGTACATCGGGCATAGGAGAAGACCTATCTGACCTTGGTCTCTCTCTGTGTGGAATTACCCGCTAATCGACGGGCTAGGCAGGAACTATTGGCAAAAGCACCTGCCGTCCAACCCAAATCGGGGAGTGTTAAAGCACTGGTCGACTCAAGGGAGAGTATAAAGACACGGGGCACACAAAACACCCAACAATAATGATGCGGACTAGTTCATTGTATCGATGTCTGCTCCTATCGAGTAAGGTGGCAGAAAAAATAACAGAACAGAGCGCGGGGGAAGAAAGACGTGTTTAATTAATATTCTCTCATGTCCTCAGGGAATCTCAAAGTACTTTACAATTAGTGATTCAAAAGAAAAACGTGCTTTGACTATTGTTATATTGGCAAATCTAGCTGGCACTGTGCACACAGCAAGATGCCACACGAGAAACCAGTCAATCTGCTTCTGCTGGTGTTTATTGAGGGAGAAAAATCTTGGCCAGGCCACCAGGAGAATTCCCTGCTTGTCTTTTGAAAAGGCTTATGAGAGCGCCAATGCCCACTTGTGCCTTGGCCAAAGGCCTCGACTAAAAATCTCATCGGCAAGATGACAGCTCTAACAACCTGGCACTCGTTCAATAGCGTGCTCAAGTGTCAGCCTTGAAAGATTGCTCAGGTTCTAGAGCTTACATAAGGAATAGGAGCAGGAGTAGGCCATTCGGCCCATCGAGCCTGCTCCGCCATTCAATACAATCATGGCTGATCTGATCATGGACTCAGCTCCGCTACCCTGAGCGCTCTCCATAACCCTTTACTCCCTTATCGCTCAAAAATCTGTCTATCTCTGCCTTAAATATATTCAATGACCCAGCCTCCACTGCCCTCTGGGGCAGAGAATTCCAAAGATACACAACCCTCAGAGAAGAAATTCCTCCTCTTCTCAATTTTAAATGGGCGGCCCCTTATTCTGAGACTATGTCCCCTAGTTTTAGTTTCCCCTATGAGTGGAAATATCCTCTCTGCATCTACTTAGTTGTGGTATTGCAATAACAATTAGTTGTAGTATTGTGGCAGCACAATATTAAATGTAGCCTTGATTGATGGCTTTGCCATTCCACAGAGGGATAGTCCTATCCTTGTGATAAACAGGTATCTTGATTCACAATATTTACAAAAGATTCAGGCATCTCATCTTACCTGATAAGATCCTGAGGAGCAGAGAATGGGCTCCCGGGAATGAGCAGGACAGGAATTGCCCACTGGGCATGGAAAAGTGTCCGGATCCCTCTGTCCCTCAGGGCAATAAAAACCAGCCTTGCAAGGGCCTGCAAAACCCAGAACCCAGTTAGACTTAGCTTCACATTACTTTATTTCTAGCATTTTAGTACAGTACAGCGTCAAGAATCCGGAACCCTTGGGACCGAGACTGTTCCGGATATTTCCAGACTTCGGAACATCTTGCTGATATCATGAATCCAGAAATATCCAAGCCGGCGAGGAGGTGTTTGGCCGGGCCCCACTGAGGAGGTGTTCGGGGGGCCCCACTGAGGAGGTGTTCGGGCGGGCCCCAATGAGGAGGTGTTCGGGGGGCCCCACTGAGGAGGTGTTCGGGCGGGCCCCACTGAGGAGGTGTTCGGGCGGGCCCCACTGAGGAGGTGTTCGGGCGGTCCCCACTGAGGAGGTGTTCGGGCGGTCCCCACTGAGGAGGTGTTTGGGCGGGCCCCGCCGTGGAGGTGTTCGGGCGGGCCCCACTGAGGAGGTGTTCGGGCGGGCCCACTGAGGAGGTGTTTGGGCGGATTCCGGACGACCTGCCACCGATCGTCCCGGAGTCCAGATTCCAGAACATTCCGGATTCCACAACATTCTGGATTCCAGAACATTTGAATTCTCAATGCTGCACCTGTATATTCAAGACAGAGATTGATAGATTTTTGGATATTAAGGGAATTCAGCAAAGGAGGACCAAGAAATTGATAAAGAAAGGGAAAATAGACTATGAGAGTAAACTAGCGAGGGACATAAAATGGAAACAATTAGCAAAAGTAAATGTGGGTTCCCTACAGGCTGAGACAGGAGAAATTATAATGGGGGATAAGAAAAATCCTTCCAATCCTCAGGCCTACTGCTTTTTTTGGTCACATTATAAGCCTCTCCCATTGATCGAATACTATCTTTAACTTCTCTTGTTAATCACGGTTGGACCACTTTTCCTGTGGGGTTTTTGTGCCTTGAAGGAATGTATGATTGTTTTAAATTATGTATTAATTCTTTAAATGCTAGCCATTGCACATCTACCATCAGTTTCCCAATCTACCTTAGCCAACTCACCCTTCATACCGACATTGTTTCCTCTGTTTAGATTCAAGACGCTAGTTTCGGATTTAACTAAATCCCTTTCAAACGTAATGTAAAATTCTGACATATTATGGTCACTCTTCCCTAAGGGCCCCTTTACTACAAGGTTATTATTTAACCCTTTCTCATTGCACAATATTAGATCTTAAATAGCCTATTCTCTACTTGGTTCCTCAACATATTGATCTAGAAAACCATCTTGTATACATTCCATGAATTCGTCCTCCACACTATTACTGCAAATTTGGTTTGCCCAGTCTATATGTCGATTAAAGTCCCCCATGATTACTGTATTACTCTTGTTACATGCACCTCTAATTTTCTGATTTATACTCTGCCCTACATTACCACTATTGGTTGAGGGCCTATCACCAACTCCCACCAATGTTTTCTGCCCCTTGCTGTTTCTTAGCTCCACCCAAACTGATTCTACTTCTTGATTTTTGGAGCCAAGATCCTTTCTCTCCACTGTCTTTATGCCATCCTTTATTATCAGGGCTACACCTCCTCCTTTTCCACTTTGCCTATATCTTCTAAAAGTTAAATATCCTGGAACATTTAGTTCCCAACCTTGGTCACTTTGCAACCACATCTCCCTAATGGCCATTAGATCAAATCTATTAATTTCCCCTTGAAGGTTGTGGGTTCAAGTCTCACTTCCGGGACTTGAGCACAAAATTCTAGGCTGACAATTCAGTCATCTTCTTCTTAGGCCATTCCCCGGAGTCGAGGATGACTTGCTCCCACACTAACATTAGTTCTAAGGTGGCGGATGAGACCAACGTGGGACCGACAGTCTCTGTCACAATTTTCCCTGATGTGACCTTAGTCACTGATGCCCTATGACCTTTGTTACTCCCTCTGACCCTTCCTGACCCAGTCTGCTTATTTTTTACCCAAAACTGTGCTCTGCTCTCGAGCCTTGTTATTTCTCTTGCTGCTTTTAAATTTACTCTTTCCTGAATCCTCCCCTCCTGTCCCGCCACCACTTCATGACTTTAAAGCCCTGTCTACTACCCTAGTTATTCAATTCACCAGGACACTGGTTCCAGCCCACTTCAAGTGGAGCCCGTCCCAACGGAACAGCTCCCTCTTTCCCCAGTACTGTGCCAATGCCCCATGAAGCAAAACCCCTCCCACACACTCTTTGAGCCACGCATTAGTGAACCAGTTGGGTGTTTACAACA
This sequence comes from Pristiophorus japonicus, assembly GCF_044704955.1. Lineage (NCBI taxonomy): Eukaryota > Metazoa > Chordata > Chondrichthyes > Pristiophoridae > Pristiophorus > Pristiophorus japonicus. Next base: position 615,599 of record NW_027253303.1, read on the forward strand.
ATCTGGTAGTTTCATGGTCACCATTACTGATTCCAGATTTATTTAATTAAGTGAATTTAAATTCCCCAATGGCCGTGGTGAGATTCGAACTCTCATCTCCGGAGTATAGTTTAGACCTCTAGATTGCTAGACCAGTAACATAACCACTATGCAAATCTAATACTGAATTTTGATTCAGTCAGACCAAAACAACAATTTGTAATTATATAGCACCTTTAACATAGTAAAAAAAATACCAAGTCACTTCACAGGAACATTATCAAACAAAATTTAACACGGAGCCACATAAAGAGAAATGAGCTTGGTCAAAGAAGTGTGTTTTAAGGTGCGTCTTAAAGAAGGAAAGGGAGGTAGAGAGGTGGAGAGGTTTAGGGAGTGAATTCCAGAGCTTAGGGCCCAGGCAGCTGAAGGCATGGTCGCCAATGGTGGAGCGATGAAGAGGTCAGAATTAGAGTAACGCAGAGATCCCGGGGGGTTGTGGGGCTGGAGAAGGTTATAGAGATGGGGAGGGGCGAGGGATTTGAAAACAAGGATAATAATTTCTAGCACAACAGGCAAAATGAGATTTTCTTCTTTATAATCCTACCAGAAGTTTTTGACATATTGAACTCTGAGCAGTATTCTCCACCGGTGCAGGGCCGACAATCGGTGATATCTCTGTTGCCAGCAACAGGGCTGAATGTACCCAACGGGCAAGGCAGTGGGTAAGAGGACTGTTGTGGACAGTAAAATCCTGGCGGACACCTGAACATAAAAGGTGCAAAAAAGTATATTTAATCTTCGAGCTACTAAAGTTGGATCTATTGACACAGTCCCCATGCTTAGGGTGTGTGAACGCCATTTGCCTGCTATAAGCGATGGCTGGTATAACGTGGTACAGCATTGGTGGAGCTGATCAAGGCAGGAAGTACCTACTGTTCAATCAACTGATCTGAATGTGAACAAAGGCCAATTGAATACGGGGTATTGAGAAAAAGAAAAGAAAGGGGGAGAAATTGGGTGCATTTGCACCTTCAGGGGGGGCGCAAATTCCTTTGCGACCGGGCGCGCGCTGACATCGACTCCTGCCATATTGCCTGGAGTTTAGCGATGGCGCTATGGCGTTACGCCCCGATCTCCTGTGTCCAGAGATCATGACATCATCGCCATGCGCATCACCCCGTTAGCACCCAGGACCTGGAATTCACTTTCGCCTCCTGCAACAGTGCCGGGCGAAAAGACCGTCAGCTGCAGGAGGCACGGATCGGGAGACTGGCCGCTATCGGGCCGAGGGTTAAAGGCAAGGTGGCCGAGGTAAGTAATAAAAAACACTCCCTTTGTTGTTGCCGTTTTCTTTGCGGATTTTTGCCTGCAATCGTTCAGCCCGGTGCTCTGCTCGAGTTCCCCGGCTGGTCCCGTGCAGCACGGACCGAGTTTTTTCAATGTTAAATTTCACACATGCTTGAAACTGTGAATGGGCCACACAGCCCCTTAAAGTGGCCTCGCACCCACAGAAAATTAGGGGGCAACATTGTTTGTGACCAATATTTGCAACCTTATTCAAAGCCTTCTAAGAAGGAATTACTATATAGAAATCTCTATTGATTTCTAATTGTGTCTTTTCAATTGGACATTTAAGTGCCAGAGCTCTTGGGCTAGGAACTTAGATTGTCATTATCATAGGCAGTCCCTTGGAATCGAGGAAGTTTTACTTCCACTCTTAGAACGAGTCCTTAGGTGGCTGAACAGTCCAATACGAGAGCCACAGTCCCTTGCCACGGGTGGGCCAGATAGTCGTTGAGGGAAGGGGTGGGTGGGACTGGTTTGCCGCACGCTCTTTCCGCTGCCTGCGCTTGGTTTCTTTTTTTTTTTAAATTCGTAGCCAATCGTTCCAATTCTTTGTCAAATCACAAACGCCAGAGGTCACCTTGCACACATCAAGGATCACTCTGCGCCAATGCTCTTAGCCAAAAGGCCTAGAGCCACTGCACCGTTCCTGGAAGTACTGCAATACCAGGTTCGTGCCATGGAGGTGGATGGGTCAGGCCCCCCACACACCTCCGTGGAGGTGGATGGGTCAAGCCACCCCACCCACCTCCTATTTCCAAAAAAGCAAGCATATACCTAATCCAGGGAGAACCACCTTGGGGTTATGGTGGCTACTCCCCTGTCAGGTCAGTTACGCATGATCTTAGCCAAAAGGCCGAGAACGCTTGATTTCTTTATGCTCTCGGCAATGAGATTCGAAGCGCTCAGCGCCCTCCCAGATGCACTTCCTCCACTTAGGCTGGTCTTTGGCCAGGGACTCCTAGGTGTCGGTGGGGATGTTGCATTTTATCAGGGAGGCTTTGAGGGTGCCAGATGAGGGTGGGTGAATATCGTTTAACCGTATGTGTGTTAAGGAAATAGTGAGGCAACAATCTACTTGCTTGTCTAATTTTGGGCGTCTGGGCCCCATGAATGTACCTCTTTCCAGTCAGTCCATCTGTTGGTGTTGCTTCAACAGCCTTCCCTCGGCAGTAGAACCCAGCTGAGCAATTGCCAGATGGAGCGGCCAGGAATGTTCTCTCACAATAATGACCACCTGGGCAGGAAACCATCAGACCAGAACCTATATAAAAAAAATATTATAACAGTAATAAATTGTCTGTTGCCCACAGTCAGTTGATGAAGTTAAGATTTTTAAAATATAAAAGACAGCAAAGAGTTGGGGACGGATTTCAAAAATTCGCACCACCTACAGGCCAGATCTTGCAATTACACTATTACAGGCAACTGTTTACATAGAAGATTGTCATTCTAAATGGTTAATGTTGACATAAAAACACACAATCAAACTCGTGACAACAGGAAGTCAGACAGGAGTGCATGGAAACATAGAAATTTATAGCGCAGGAGGTCGTCATTTTGACCATTCCGGCCGACAAAGAGCCGCACGGCCCTCGGTCAGCAGCCCTGAAGGTGACATATAAACCTATGAACAATGAACAATGACGGAAAGGTAAAGAGCACCCGGCCCAACCAGTCCGCCCCACACAACTGCGACACCCCTTACACTGAAACATTCTACACTCCACCCCAACCGGAGCCATGTGTTACACAAGATTTAAAAAAAAATGTCCGCAGATTTAGTGTTTTTAATAAAAATGCATTTAGTTTCTTACCTTTTGGGCAATAGAATCCTGGTTGGCAGATGCCACCTCCCTTTTGACCACTGCCAGGTGTAGCAGTGGAGCTGCCACCCATGCAATAGTAACCCTCCGCACACTGATCAGTGGGTTCGCTGAGTCCCGGTGCTTGGCAATACATGCCTGAGAGCAAGAGTAAAAATAAAATTACTCCTGCTTTCTTTTGCAATGATTGTTCAATTGAAATAAATCACGCTAATCCTTTCACTAAATGACATATGGAGTTGGATTCTAAACATTGTCAAGATAAAGAGGGTGTGTCGGAGAGTTGGGAATGCTAAAAGTGAATGTTTGGTCGACAGGGCTTGGCTGTGTGTTTTGAAAGAAGATGAACTCAAACAGATAGAAAATGCAACTGTGCAGAAACACATGACTTGCTCAAGGAAGTTTAGTTTGTTATTTTCACAGTTTCCATAGCAGACTGCCTGCTTCAATTTCTCACCTCAGGCCAGCAAGAAACAATGTGTATTTATTTAATTTATTTCACGCTCTCAGAAAGTCCTTCAGCACTTCACAGACAATTAAGTACTTTTGAAGTGTAGTCACGGTTATAATGTATGAACACATGTCTACAAATTGTGCATAACATGGTCCTACAAATGGCATTGAGATAAATGATTACATTTGGGGAGTGGGTGAGGAAGTGGATGAGATCAGCCATGATCTTATTGAATGGCAGAGCAGGCTCGAGGGGCCAAATGGCCGACTCCTGCTCCTATTTCTTATGTTCTTATAATCTATTTTAGTTGAGAGATAATTGATGGCCAGGACACCAGGAGAACTCTCTTGCTCTTCTTTTAAAATCTTGTTCAAAAGATAATGGACAGACTGAGGCGACTAGACCACTGATATTCCCTTACTCTACCCATGATCTCCACTCAGCACCTCCTCCTTCACGGCAAAACTGAGATCAGGAACTCACAGAGTTAGGAATAATAAGTGAAAACCCTTTCGTCACCATTCCACGGTGCAGTGAATTAAAAGACTAATCTGTGGCATCATCATCATAGGCAGTCCCTCGGAATCGAGGAAGACTTGCTTCCACTTCTGAAGTGAGTTCTTTGGTGGTTGAACAGTCCAATACGAGAGCCACAGACTGTCACAGGTGGGACAGATAGTCGTTGAGGGAAGGGGTGGGTAGGATTGGTTTGCCGCACGCTCTTTCCACTGCCTGCATTTGATTTCTGCATGCTCTCGGCATTGAGACCCGCGGAGCTCAGCGCCCTCCCGGATGCACTTCCTCCACTTAGGGCGGTCTTGGGCCAGGGACTTCCGGGTGTCAGTGGGGATGTTACACTTTATCAGGGAGGCTTTGAGGGTGTCTATGTAGCATTTCTGCTGCCCACTTTTGGCTCGTTTGCCGTGAAGAGCACTTGCGTTGGGAGTCTCGTGTCTGGCATGCCGACTACATGGCCCGCCCAGCAGAGCTGATCGAGTGTGGTCAGTGCTTTAATGCTGGGGATGTTGGCCTGGTCGAGGACGCTGATGTTGGTGCGCCTGTCCTCCCAGGGGATTTGTAGGATCTTGCGGATCTGTGGCATCTATTGCTTGGATCCATCAATTTTGTGACAAAAAGCAACCGTGAATTTAACAAAAGGAAAGATTTGTTCTTTAATTAAACTGTAGTCAAAAGGAATGCTCCAAATGCAAGTATATAACTACAGTCATTACCTGCAGGACATGTCAAACAAGCACTAGGAGAGGTAGCTCTACCTACAGGGTTGTAAGTTCCTGAAGGACATGGGTACTGCTCTGCATACTGGGTACCATTCGGACAAAAGTAACCTAAAATGGAAGATGGAAAGCAGTTAAGCATAATAAAAGAAAGACAGACTTGGATTTATAAAGCACCTTTCATGATCACCGGATGTCTCAAAGCGCTTTACAGCCAATGAAGTACTTTTGGAGTGTAGTCACTGTTGTAATGTGGGAAACGCGGCAGCCAATTTGCGCACAGCAAGCTTCCACAAACAGCCATGTGATAATGTCCAGATAATCTGTTTTATTGTTATGTTGATTGAGGGATAAATATTGGCCAGGACAATGGGGATAACTCCCCTGCTCTTCTTCAAAATAGTGCCATGGGATCTTTTACGTCCACTTGTGAGGGCAGACAGGGCCCCAGTTTAACGTCTCATCCGAAAGACGGCACCTCCGACAGTGTAGCACTCCCTCAGCACTGCACCGGAGTGTCAGCCTAGATTTATGTGCTCAATTTATTATTGATTACGTGCTTATTTCGTGAGTCAGGAAGAAAGAGTAGCTTAAGAATAGCAAAGTCACAGGTATGTTTCTTTGAAATTCCTCACAAAATTGAATAGTGAAAGAAGATGTCTCGAGACTTTTGGGTTAAACAACGCCTAGATTTCAAAATTCTCATCCTTATTTTCAGCTCCCTCTATGGCCTCGCCTCTCCCTGTCTCTGCAATCTCCTTCAGCCCCACAACCTCTGCACCCCCCCTCCCCGCCTCCCCCCCCCCACCCAGAAGTCTGCACTCCTCTAATTCTATTTACAATATATATTAATGATTTAGCCAAAGGAATTGAATGTAATATCTCCAAATTTGCAGATAACACTAAGCTGGATGGCAGTGTGAGCTGTGAGAAGGATGCTAAGAGGCTGCAGGGTGATTTGGACAGGTTAGGTGAGTGAGCAAATGCATGGCAGATGTAGTATAATGTGGATAAATGTGAGGTTATCCACTTTGGTGGCAAAAACAGGAAGGCAGATTATTGTCTGAATGGTAACAGATTAGGAAAAGGGGAGGTGCAACGAGACCTGGGTGTCATGGTACATCAGTCATTGAAAGTAGGCATGCAGGTACAGCAGGCAGTAAAGAAAGCAAATGGCATGTTGGCCTTCGTAAGCGAGAGGATTTGAGTATAGGAGCAGGGAGATCTTACTGCAGTTGTACAGGGCCTTGGTGAGACCACACCTTGAGTATTGTGTGCTGTTTTGGTCTCCTAATCTGAGGAAGGACATTCTTGATATTGAGGGAGTGCAGCGAAGGTTCACCAGACTGATTCCTGGGATGGCAGGACTGACATATGAAGAAAGACTGGATCAATTAGGCTTATGTTCACTGGAATTTAGAAGAATGAGAGGGGATCTCATAGAAACATATAAAATTCTGACGGGATTGGACAGGTTAGATGCAGGAAGAATGTTCCCGATGTTGGGGAAGTCCAGAACCAGAGTTCACAGTCTAAGGATAAGGGGTAAGCCATCCAGAGAATTGTGAACCTACGAAATTCTCTACCACAGAAAGAGTCCAGTTCGTTAGATATATTCAAAAGGGAGTTAGATGTGGCCCTTACGGCTAAAGGGATCAGGGGGTATGGAGGGAAGGCAGGAGTGGGGTACTGAAGTTGCATGATCAGCCATGATCATATTGAATGGCGGTGCAGGCTCGAAGGGCAGAATGGCCTACTCCTGCACCTATTTTCTATGTTTCTATGTTTCCCTCTTGAGCATCCCTGATTATAATCGCTCAACCATTGGTGGCCGTGCCTTCTGTTGCCTAGGCCCCAAGCTCTGGAACTCCCTCCCTAAACCTCTCCGCCTCTCTACCTCTCTTTTCTCCTTCAAGACGCTCCTTAAAACCTAGCTCTTTGACCAAGCCTTTGGTCACTTGCGCTAATTTCTACTTATGCGGCTCGGTGTAAATTTTTATCTCATAATACTCCTGTGAAGCGCCTTGGGACGTTTCACCATGTTAAAGGCGCTACATAAATATAAGTTGTTGTTGTTAAGTAGAGCAAAACCGTCAGCTTCTTGTGCATTGAATATTCTTTTCAAATTATATTCCAAACCTGCAGGGCAAGGGGAGTTTTGATAGTCAATGGTTCGTTCAAGGCAGTAAAACCCCTCCAGACATGGTGAGCAGCTGGTGCTCCCTCTCTGACCGCTGAAGTGACCTTGTGGACAGGGTAAAGGACGCGTGGCTCTTTCCGGACAGAAGTCGCCAGGGGGACACACACCACCAATTCCTGTGGAAAAGGAAATCCTGTTACTGCAAATAGCTCTCCTCCTTAACCCACATAACAAAACTCACGGCATTGTAAGGTAATTCACTGTTTGTGAAGCACAATGGGACATTGCTGGTAGATGCGATATCGAGCTATACAAATCGGTTTGCCTTTCCTCAAGTCTTTCTCCTTAAGCAGAAAGTCTAGGTTTTGGTAAGTACATTTACACGATCAATTTAATAATAAGGGATTTTCTGTACAAACTTGTGATTCGACCAACATTTTGTCCCTTTGCATGGGGCAGTACGGGGTGTAGAGTCTTTAGCGGTGAAGGCTTCTCATTTCTTTGAGCTAAGTTCATTCATACTACACCAGTACCAAAGATCGCAGGCAAGCTATTGGTTTGACTCGTACCTGTGTTGTACTTTGGATCCACATTGATATCATGCTCACCATGAAGTGGGTCTGGTTGGTCCACCCCAGCAGAACAATAATAACCTGAGGGAGAGGAGAAAGGATCCTTTTGGTGAACATTGTTCATCAACAGAAAGGAAGAAAAGAATGGAAAAGAAAGAGAAAAGAAAACCAGACAGAAAGCCAGTCAGACAGACAGACACAAAAAGAAGGACAGATAGGAATAATTGCATTTCTATAGCGCCTTTCAAGACCTCAGGATGTCCCAAAGTTCTTTACAGCCAATGAAGTACTTTTTGAAGTGTAGTCACTGTTGTAATGCAGGAAATGTGGCTGCCATTTTTGGTGCACAGCAAGCTCCCATAAACAGCAATGAGATAATGACCATATAATTTGGTTTGTTGATGTTGATTGAAAGATAAATATTGGGCAGGACATTGGGAGAACTCCCTTGGTTCCTCCCCCCTGCCACACACTTCCAATCTTTTATTCTTCCTCAGCCTCTATCCCTTCACCCAATCCAAATCCCTCATCCTTCCATCACCCCTTACACTTCCCCCTGCTCCTTCATTACCCCAAGATGCAGCAAAATGGTTTGCGCGTGGGTAGAAGAAAAACGATCAGCCAGGTTAGAAGTTTGTAAAATGGAAGCCTTGCAACAGCCTTGTAGTTAAAGACACTGCCCAGTGTGGGCATGAGCCACGTTGCTCAGGGAAAATCCCAGGTCTGATCCTCGGTCTGTATTGACTGAACTGATTTCAGCTAGAGCAGCGGTATCAACATAACATTTGCCTCAGTCTACTTATTCCTGATCACTATCCGGTGCCCCTTGATGAAAAGTGTGTGGATATTGGGTGAAAACATTATTTGCCTTGGACGTGATGCGCCCCTGACCCCTGTGATTGAGTAGACTTCGCAAAACTCATTGGTTCGGCTTACAGATGAAAAATGGCCCATTAGCGAAGGGATCAGAGGATGACACTAGTAGTCATACAACTTTCCAAGCAGAAGTCTTTGGGGGTAACTTTGGCCAAAGGGTGAAAACAGGCGCTAAATAGGTGCAGTGCTAGTAAGACACATCTGGATTCAGCACACAATTTTGATCCCAAGTGATGATTACCATAATTTGACCTTGCCTGGAAGTGCTAAACAAACAGACCTGGGAGACAGAAGCCAGTGGGTTCTCTCTGATGATGTCCTGAACAAAACATGCCTCCCGGACAGGGGTGGCACTGAGATACCTCCTGCAATCTGCTATCGTTACTAAAGGTTCCTGGTGGGCAAGGGCGCCAAGCAATTCCTGTACCTGTTGGTGCACAAAGAAAATAGGATTAGTGTTACTCTTTTATGTATACATTAAAAGGGAATTATTTTCTGGGACTTCTCATTTATGTTTTACTAAACTGTAAATGAGATAGATTTCTTTTAGAAAATAACATTTTGGCATTCAGTATATGAGTAATTTAACTCATGAGACTTGTCGCCGAGAGCATGCAGAAATCAAACACAGGCAGCAGAAAGAGCATGCGGCAAACCAGTCCCTCCCATCCTTTCCTTCAACAACTATCTGTCCCACCTGTGACAGGGACTGTGGTTCTCGTATTGGACTGTTCAATAAGAACTCATGCTAAGAGTGGAAACAAGTCTTCTTCGACTCCGAGGGACTGCCTATGATGATGATGAGACATCACAAGATAGAAAGTGATAGGAAACTAATCCAGTAGGGACTACTTCACTCAGACTTCCATTTATTATGGTGAGACCATACCTGCGTACCGTTTGGGTCTCCTTGTTTAACGAGGGATATACTTGCGTTGGAGGCAGTTCAGAGCGGGTTCACAAGGTTGATTCCTGAGATGAAGGGGTTGTCTTGTGAAGAATGGGTTGGGCCTATGCTCATTGAAGTTTGGAAGAATGGGAGGTGATCTTATTGAAATGTAAAGGATTGTGGGGGTGTTTGGCAGGGTGTATGCAGGGAGGATGTTTCCCATTGTGGGGGAGTCTAGAACTAGGGGGCATAGTTTCAGAATAAGGGGTCGCTCATTTAAGACAGCGATGAGGAGGAATTTCTTCTCTTGTAGGAGTTATGAATCTTTGGAATTCTCTGTCCCAGAGAGCTGTGTAGGCTGGGTCATTAAATATATTTAAGTTGGAGATAGACAAATTTTTGAAGGATCAGGCAGTCAAGGGTTATGGGGAGCAGGCAGGGAAGTGGAGTTGAGGCCAGGATCGGTTCAGCCAAGATCTTATTGAATGGCGAAGCAGGCTTGAGGGGCCATATGGCCTACTCCTGCTCCTATTTCTTATGTTCTTATGTAAAGGATATTTATAATATAAATGACATATTTCAATGCTTTTTGCCTGCTTTGTAATATGTCAAATGGAATCGTCAAACGAGCACTTCGTTGAATAGTCTGCGGCAACTGTGTGAGCTTTGATAAGAACATAAGAACATAAGAAATAGGAGCAGGAGTAGGCCATACGGCCCCTCGAGCCTGCTCCACCATTTAATACGATCATGGCTGATCTGATCATGGACTCAGCTCCAATTCCCCGTCCGTTCCCCATAACCTCTTATCCCCTTATCGTTTAAGAAACTGTCTATTTCTGTCTTAAATTTATTCAATGTCCCAGCTTCTACAGCTCTCTGAGGCAGTGAATTCCACAGATTTACAACCCTCTGAGAGAAGAAATTTCTCCTCATCTCAGTTTTAAATGGGCAGCCCCTGATCTCCAAGAGATACTGATTTCTCTGTGGCTGTTGTGTGTTACTTGCATCATTGCTAATTGCAAAGTACCTTTTGGACAGTAATATCCGGCAGGACATGGCTGTAGAGCTGTAGTCAGGTCGTGGGATAGCAAAGGGAAGCAGGAATAGCCAGCTGGGCATGAGTCGCATTCCGAGGCACCTGCGAATGATAGACAGGATTACGTAACAGATAGATCTCGTGTACGGTAAATCTATCTGGCACTGATTGCAGCAAACACACCAGGTTTGGAAATTCAGATTTAGCTGTGCAACTTCACCTACTGTGTGAACTGAGAACAAATTCCATGGGATGCACAATAAATGCGATACGAAAATCAAAACATGTGAGGGAAGGAAAGGATGACATCCGGGTCAATTATCTGTGCAGTTTATCACTCAGGCATAACTCTTTGTCAGAACTCACAATAATGGTGATGGCAGATTCACTCAGTTTTGGTTCCAGTGGAAATTTGGATGATAAAGCGAACAGGCAAAGACTTGCTAACCGATTGAGCCTACTTCTTACCAATAAACAATGCACAGTTAAGCTATGACAGAGAATTGCTCCTTGTTGCTTAGAAAAGAAGAAAAGAAAGAACATTAATTTCTATAGCGCCTTTCATGACCTTAGGTTATCCCAAAACGCTTAACAGCCAATGAAATACTTTTTGCAATGTAATCGCTGTTGTAACATAGGAAATGCGGCTGGCAATATGTACACAGCAAGGTCCCACAAACAGGAATGTGATATTGACCAGATCTGTTATAGAGATGTTGGTTTGAGGGATAAATATTGACCAGGAGACTGGGGATAAGTCCCCTGCTCTCCAAAGGCGCTTCACAGGAGCATTATCAGACAAATTTGACACTGAGCCACATAAGGCCATATTAGGACAGATGGACCATAGGAACAAGAGTCAGCCATTCATCCCTTCGAGCCTGTTCCACCAGTCAATCAGATCAAGGCTGATCTGCAACTTAACTCTATGGGCTCAATTTTCCCCAATGGCGTTTTTTTGGCGTATTGCAAGAGTTACGCCGGTTACTTTTGGCCCCGATTACTCCAAAAGAATAACTAGCAAGTTTCCCCATTCTATTTTTTGAATTTGCACAGCATGTCCTTTGGCTTTGGGGGGGTGGAGCCTAATGTCTGTGCCGGAAAAAACAATGCCTCCTCCTTCTGCGCATGCGCGATAAAAAACGGATGTTTTTGACGTGATTGCTATGGGCGCGCATGCCCAGTACAGCTCCCGGTCTGCATTCGGTCTTTTTTAAAGAGCCAGTTGTGTGTAAGAACTTTAATTCTCATTGGAAAAATCGGAGCTGCAATACAAGATGCAATACGGCTCAATGACCAAGAATTTCTTACAGGATGAAGTGGAGGCACTAATTACTGTAATTGAGGACAGGTGGCACGAGCTGGACACCAGCAGAGGTCACATAAAAGTTTCACCAAAAGGAATGAAGAAACGCTGGAACCAACTTGCAGAAGATTACTGGGCAATGGTGACCACCCCGAGGTCTGGAGACCAGGGCAAAAAGAAGTGGCAGGACCTTGGTCAAGTAGTTAGTGTAAGTAATATTTCCATTTATTCACTGGAATTGCAATTGTAAATGTGACCATCTGTATATGTCCCACCCAGCAGAAAGACACCCTCTCTAAAAAGTTAAATTTTCATCTTTGCAGAGGAAGGTGGAACACAACAAAAGGGAAAGAACTCGAACGGGAGGAGACCCGGCAAATCTGCACCCACTGACACCTTTGGAAGAGAGGGTCGCTGCTTTGATGGGTCCTGCCTGGAGAAAAGCAACCACCACTGCACAAGTTGGCCCCACAGTCGAGGGAGAGGGTAAGTCCTGCAAATTCCACAGTCTGGCTTTACTAAGTGTTAAGTACTGCGCGGGCTAGCCATGCTTCGGTTCATGGGGATGTCTCCATCAGCTACGCTTCGGTTGATGCAATGTGCTATCATTCATCGTGGTCCTTCAAATCAGCCTGCTGCCTGCGCTGTGTGAGCCTACTCATACCACCCACCCTGCCCCCTCCTCTGCTGCTCACCATTTGTCTGTTCTGTTATATTTTTCAGAACTTGAGACCAACCCTGACGATGCAGAAGAAGATTCAGAAGCGGACGAACCTGAAGAGGAGAACATCTTCCAATCCCACCTTCCAGACCAAGAGCATGGGGGTGAGGGGGTGGGGAGGGGGAGGTGATGGATTAAATCCCCATTATTGTACTCACTCTGGAGGAGGTGCAGGTGCCGCCCATTGAGGTGCCAGGCCCTTTCCTGAGTGGTACGAGTGTTGGGACATTCCATGGTTTCTCACAGTCCGAGGCTGGGGATTCCACTAGGATGCAGCGAGCCACACCCAGGGCCCCACCATCCGAGGCTGCAGGTCCCAGTGGAATGCAGCGAGCCACACCCAGGGCCCCACCATCCGAGGCTGCAGGTCCCAGTGGAATGCAGCGAGCCACACCCAGGGTGAGGATGGGAAGGAGAGCTCGACAGCACTCACCTGAGGTGCAGGATCTAACAGATGTAGTTCAGATGATGGCAATGAGTGGGGAGAGCATTGACCTTACACGATCACTCCTGGACACCATCAGTGGGGTGGATGATGAGGTATCGGGACTGTCGGGAGAAGTAACAACACTCACACGAGAAATGGGAACTCTGTCCGGGCACATGAGGGAGGGAATATCGCAGATAGCTGATACAATGTCGTTGCACATGAGGGAGGGAATGTTGGAGGTAGTTGAGACACTGTCAGGGTACATGAGGGAGGGAATGTCGGAGTTAGCTGCTGCAATAAGAGAAAACACCCAGACCCCGTGCCCATTGACAGAATCAACTGCCACTCCCACTCCAATCCACAGACCAGCCTCTGAAGAGGCCCAAGCCGGGCCCTCCACATTACCGTCTGTCGCCCCCCCCCCACCCTCCTCCCCCTTTAATAGGAGCACGTTACCCAAGATGGTACCAACCTGAGAAATACTACGCCACTGCCTGTGCCAAGACTAAGCGCAGCGGATGGTCTTACAATAAGGTGGAGGAGAGATGAGTGCAGCCTTTCTTTGCTGCTGTTGTTGTTGTTATTATTATTGTTGTTACTGTTGTAACTGTTCTCGAATTAAAAGCTTTTTGTAAGTTATGTAAATTTACAAGTTTAAAAGTTTGTAAGTGATCTTAAAGTTTTTAAGTGATCTTAACTGAAAACTTTAAAGTTTGAAGTACAAACAAGTGTTTGTTAAACTTTTGAATAAAATATATTTTAAATTATAACTGAATCATTTCTATTATTTGTTCCATTAACACAACACAACATTACGCAACAGGTCCAAACAGTAGACATGGTCCATTTGGAATAGTTGCCGCTGAGCCTTCAGGCAGCAAAGCGTTCACGGATAAGCTGTTGGCGCAAGGCTCGAGCAATCGTTAAAGGGGCAGGACGGCCCGCCATACTCCGCCGTCGTGCTCCGGGTTCAGGTAGTTGCATGGCTTCCTCATCCTCCTTCTCCTCCTCATCATCTGCATCTTCTTCCTCATCATCAATCACTCTCATCTCAGGTGGGTCATCTACTACCAGCTGCTGCTGCCTCATGATGGCTAAGTTATGCAGCATGCAGCAGACAACAGTGAACTGACCGACAATCTCAGAGGAGTATTGCAAGTAGCCTCCGGAATGGTCCAGGCATTGGAAAGGCTGTCTCAAGATGCCAATGGTCCTCTCTATTATGCTGCGTGTCGCAAAGTGGGACATAGTATATTCCCGGTCAGCTTCCGTCCGGGACACGCGTAGGAGCGTCATGAGCCAAGTGTTGAGGCCCAGCAGCCAGCTCTGCCCTTCTGGCTGCTGCTGAAACATGGCAGATATAGTGCTCTCGCGTAGGATGAATGTATCATGGGTGCTCCCAGGGTATTTCTCATCAACTGACATGATGCGATGCATGTCGTCACACACGAGCTGCACATTAATGGAGTGGAAGCCTTTTCTGTTCCTGTACATCTTGAAATCCTCCAAAGGTGCTTGCAAGGCGATGTGAGTACAATCAATGCAGCCCTGTACCTTTGTGAAGCCAGCAATCCTGGAGAAGCCCCCAGCCCTGTCATGCATTGCCTGGGCGGTCATGGGGAACTTTATGTAGTTATTTCTCCGGGCATATAGTGCAGCAGTCACCTGCCGAATGCAGATATGTGTTACATGTTGAGAAATGGTGCACACTCCCCTCAGTTATGGCCTGGAATGATCCGGATGCATAGAATGAAAGTGCAGCTGTAACCTTCACTTCAACTGCCAAAGCAGTCCTCCTGATGTTTGTAGGTTGCAGGTCTGCTTTCACTAACTCACAGATCTTGGTTACAACTTCTTCTCACACAGTCTGCATCACTCAGGTGCAGGTAAGGGTTCTCGTCCCTTCAGTTCAGCTTTCACCCCCCCCCCCACCACTGGGCTTCTTTTGAAGCCGAGCACTGTGTCCAGGCGAGAGACTAATTCTGCTGGCTGAAGCTCCGACCCTCGAGCCCGGTTTGGGGACGTTCGGTGGTGGTGTGGCACTTTGAAAAAAATCCAAGATTTAAGAATTGCACTGAACTTCCATTTTCTGCATTTTAAATATGAAAATATTTAATGTGTTCTTGACTCCCTCCAAAACTTTGCCTAAAAACATTGGCGTCGTTCTGCACCGATTTTTTAATGTGCGTTGCTTTTTCTTAAGAAAGTTTTTTGGGAGTGGTCACATACGCCATCTTAGGAAAAATGTAAGTTGGCTAAACTTGCATAAATGTAAAAAACTGGTGCAGACATCAGGTTACAACCCCATGACGCAAAAAGAACGAACCTAAAAAAATCGTAACTAACTGAGTTACGCTGGCGCACAATCTTTGGGGAAACTTGGATATTTTAATTTAGGCCAAAAAAAGCGGCATACGCCAAAAAAACAGTGCAGATCATTGGGGAAAATTGAGCCTGATATACCTGCCTTTGGACCATATCCTTTAATACCTCTGGTTAACAAAACGCTAACAATCTCAGATTTTAAATTTAAGAATAGATCCAGCATCAATTGCCGTTTGCGCAAGAGAGTTTCAAACCTCTACCACCCTTTGTGTGTAGAAGTGCTTCCTAATTTCACTCCTGACAGGTCTGGCTGTTTTTTTTTACTGCATTTAAAAATTTGAATATCGAATAAATTGAACAAAGAAATGTAAATAACTCAGCAAAGTGGGAAATCACTGCTAACCAAAATTGAATCATCAGATAATTTGAATTAAGCAGCTTTGAATGAAGCAGCTTTGAGTGAAGTGGAGTTTGACTGCCCATCTGCTAATCGCAGTGTTAGTACTGTCCCACTAATACCGTTAGATAGAATGCACGTTTGTTACCTTGAGCTCTGGTGTAAGTTCCACTGTGACAGGGCTGAGGTCGAGAACTGCCAATTGGACAATGCATCCCAGCTGGACAGAGGAATGAACTTGGATCAGGTACAGTTTGACCTTCAGGACAGTAATATCCACCCGAGCATCGCTCAGTGACGACACTCATGCCGGAGACAGGACAGTAAAACCCAGCTGAAAAGCAAAATGATCACATTTCCAATGACATAGTTCCTACAGCTTACATATCCAGAGTACAGAGATAAACAAGTAAAACAGTGGCAAATATCAAGAAATACACAATAACACCTTAATAATAATTTCGAACAGCATTAAATCACCTCAATCCAAAGCAGCTGATGCATTTTTTTTATTCATTCCTGGGATATGGGCGACGCTGGCAAGGCCGGCATTTATTTGCCCATCCCTAATTGCTCTTGAGAAGGTGGTGGTGAGCCGCCTTCTTGAACTGCTGCAGTCGGTATTTTTTTTTTTTTTTAAATTCATAGCCAATCGTTCCAATTCTTTGTCAAATCACAAACGCCAGAGGTCACCTTGCACATGCCAAGGATCACTCTGCGCCAATGCTCTTAGCCAAAAGGCCTAGAGCCACTGCACCGTTCCTGGAAGTACTGCAATACCAGGTTCGTGCCATGGAGGTGGATGGGTCAGGTCCCCCACACACCTCCGTGGAGGTGGATGGGTCAAGCCATCCCACCCACCTCCTGTTTCCAAAAAAGCAAGCATATACCTTCCTGACCAGGGAGAAACCACCCGGAGGTCATGGTGGCTGATCAGGTTAGTTATGCATGATCTTAGCCAAAAGGCCGAGAACGCTTGATTTCTTTATGCTCTCGGCAATGAGATTCGAAGCGCAGTCGGTATAGTGAAGGTGCTCCCACAGTGCTGTTAGGGAGGGAGTTCCAGGATTTTGACCTAGTGACGATGAAGGAACGGCCGATATATTTCCAAGTCAGGATGGTGTGTAACTTGGAGGGGAACGTGGAGGTGGTGGTGTTCCCATGCGCCTGCTTCCCTCGTCCTTCTCGGAGATAGAGGCCGCAGGTTTGAGAGGTGCTGTTGAAGATGCCTTGGCGAGTTAAATATAGTGCACCTTGTAGATGCAAATCCCTTTACAACCAATGAAGTACTTTTTGAAGTGTAGTCACTCTTGTAATGTAGAAGATGTGGCAGTCAATCTGCGCGCAGCAAGCTCTCACAAACAGCAATGTGATAATGATCACATAATCTGTTTTAATGATGTTGATTGAAGGATAAATATTGGCCAGGACACCGGGGATAACTCTCCTGCTCTTCTTCGAAATAGTGCTGTGGGATCTTTTACATCCACCTGAGTAGACCGGGCCTCAGTTTAACGTCTCATCCGAAAGACGGCACCTCCGACAGTGCAGCGCTCCCTCAGCACTGCACTGGGAGTGTCAGCCTAGATTTTTGTGCTCAAGTCCCTGGAGTGGGACTTGAAGCCACAACTTTCCGACTCAGAGGTGATGGTGCTACACACTGAGGCACTGCTGACGCTGTGGAGGGAATGAACGTTGAAGGTGGTGGATGGGGTGCCAATCAAGCAGGCTGCTTTGTCCTGGATGGTGTCGAGCTTCTTGAGTGTTTTTGGAGCTGCACTCATCCAGGCAAATAGAAAGTATTCCATCACACTCCTGACTTGTGCCTTGTAGATGGTGGAAAGGCTTTGGGAAGTCGTGAGGTGAGTCACTCACCACAGAATACACAGCCTCTGACCCGCTCTTGCAGCCACAGTATTTAAGTGGCTGGTCCAATTCAGCTTCTAGTCAATGGTGACCACACAGGATGTTAGGTGGGGGACTCGCCGATGGTAATTCCATTGAATTTCAAGAGGAGGTGGCTAGACCTTCTCTCGTTGGAGATGGCCATTGCCTGGCACTCCTGTGGCACGAATGCTACTTGCATAACCTCTTTATCTTCATCAGGTTAATAGAGTTCCAATCAAGTTGTGGGCTATATGAATAGTCTTTGTTATTCGGTCGTAAAACACCATTTGATGGTAATAATTACACTTAAAAGCATTAGCTGCTATTTTAACTCATTCTTCCCCAGGGTCTCAAAACTCTGGAATTCCTTACCTTCCCCTGATCACCCAATCTTCTCTCCTACTCCTCCGGCCTTCATAGAATCATAGAAGTTTACAGCACAGGAGGAGGCCATTCGGCCCATATTGTCCGTTCAAGTCGACAAAGACTTATCCAACCTAATCGCACTTTACCGCTCATGGTCCGTAGCCATGTAGGTTACAGCACTTCAAGTACACATCCAAGTACTTTTTGAAAGTGGTTAGGGTTTCTGCCTCTACCACCCTTTCAGGCAGTGAGTTCCAGACCCCACCACCTTCTGGGTGAAAAAAAAATTCCCTTCAAATTCTCTCTAGACCTCCTACCAATTACTTTAAATCTATGCCCCCTGGTTATTGACCCTTCTGCTAAGGTAAATAGCTCCTATCCACTCTATCCAAGCACCTCATAATTGTATATACCTTAATATGGTCTCCCCATCAGCCTCCTCTATTCCAAAGAACACAAACCCAGCCTATCCAATCTTTCCTCATAGCTAAAATTCTCCAGTCCTGGCAACATCCTTGTAAATCTCCTTTGTACCATCTCCAGTGCAATCACATCTTTCCTGTAATGTGGTGAGCAGAACTGCACGCAGTACTCTAGCTGTGGCCTAACTAGTAGTTTGTACAGTTCAAGCACAACCTCCCTGCTCTTGTATTCTATGCATGTTCTTGGTACTATCCTGCACTATTGTGGGTGTTGGCCTGTCACCCAAGTTTCTCAAAATAGGAACATAGGAATGTACTGCATTAGTAAATACCATCGCAATCCATCTGGTTGGTTCCAAAATATGTAAAATAACAAAGGATGATACGTCAAATTCAACGTACTCCAAATTAAGGCTTCTTTGCACGAACCTAAATTTGGCCCAACTCAGTCAGCTGCCCATCACCCATCCCTTTCAAAACATAAGAACATAAGAAATAGGAGTAGGAGTAGGCCATATGGCCCCTCGAGCCTGCTCTGCCATTTAATCCGATCATGGCTGATCCGATCCTGGACTCAGATCCACTTCCCTGCCCGCTCCCTTATCGGTTAAGAAACTATCTCCGTCTTAAATTTATTCAATGTCCCGGCTTCCACAGCTCTCTGAGGCAGCGAATTCCACAGATTTACAACCCTCAGAGAAGAAATTTCTCCTCATCTCAGTTTTAAATGGGTGGCCCCACTCTCCACATGCCCAAAGCTATTTACTTTGAAAATAGCTCATCACAGTTGCAAGTCAGGCGGTAGCCAACAAAGAGACTGGCAGTGGTTTAGTACTTTATGCAAATTCTTTGGATAATTGCACTGTGGTATGATTCATTCTCACGTCCTGGAACAAAAAAACCCACAATTAAGGCACAAAGGTAACCATGTGCAATGCTTGTTTTTGCTGAGATTACATGAGAACTTACCCATACAGGTTTGACATTGGCCTTCGTGTGCAAGAGCCCGGGCATACGACCAAGTGCCTGGTTTACATGGCCTTGGGCCAGAGCTTCTGGGAGGACAATAGTGACCTTTCTCACACATCATGAAATCGGCTCGGTCCGCTCCTGGCGGACAGTAATAACCTGGACGGGGGGTGGGGGGTAGAAAAAGGAGTAAGGTTCAGTGTACATCAAATTTATCTGTTTTTGTCTTGTGAAGTGCCTTGGGACGTTTTGCTATTTTAAAGGCGCTATATAAATTAAAAGTTGTTGTTGTACTGTTCCATAGTGCCACACTCCTCTCACTCAGCTGGCTAAGAAGACCGAGTGCAACAACTATGTTTTACCACTAGGAATCTAAACTTGTAATTGATCAATTAAAACAGTAGTCAAGGAGAAACCAATACATATTAACCTCTTTATAACACTTTCAAACATCATTAAATCAGCTTAATCCCATAGCTGGAGTTAAAACTATTTATCTCAGTTTAATGGAATGTCAATCAACACAAGAGAAAGTTGTGGGTCATATCAATAGTCCTTGTTATTAACAATTAAACATCATTTGATCGTAATAGTTACATGTAAAAGCACTGTTCACTATTTTAGCTCAATCTTTCCCAAGATCTCAAAACCGTGGAAACTCTTTATCATAGAAAGATTATGACACAGAAGGAGGCCATTCAGCCTATCGAGTCTGTGCTGGTCGAAAAAGAGCTACCCAGCCTAATCCCACCTTCCAGCACTTGGTCCATAGCCCTATAGGTTATGGCTGTGCACATCCAAGTACTTTTCAAATGTGATGAGGGTTTCTGCCTCTACCATCCTTTCAGGCAGTGAGTTCCAGACCCCCACCACCCTCTGGGTGAAGATATTTTTCCTCCACTCCCCTCTAATCCTTTTACCAACTATTTTAAATCTATGCCTCCTCCAACTGCCTTGGTATCACCCAACCATGATTTAACTCATCTTCGCTCCTACTTCTTTGGACCTTAGCTAGGGCTAGATTTTCGGTTTTCGGTGAAAACAGGAGTTTTACGCCAAAATTACCGTTTCCGTTGAGCTACCGATTTTGGGCCTAATTTTTGGACTTTACGTCTGCACCAGCATTGGTAAAATCGACTATGCACGAGGATTCACGGCGCAAACCGCGAGTTTCGGCAACTTTAGTCCGAGGCTGGTAGTGCTGTGAGAGAGGCCGTGGGGAGTGGGAAACACACCAAAAAAATTGCAAAAAACATTCACAAAACCCTTACCTACTAAATCATTGAAAAGAATTTAAAAAATAAAAACCTGAACCCCTTTTTTGCAGGTCTTCATACTTACCTCTGCCGGCAGGACTGCACCGACAGGTTTGACCCTGTCGGTATTCTGGGCGTGGTGGAGAGTGTCGAAAGTCTGACGGTAACGCAATCCGCTGCATGTCGACGCTCCTCTCCGCAGCGATACGGGGAAAACGCCGCCACGAAAAGGCGCCTGAAGATCGCACCGACTGGGTTTTCGCCGCGGAGGGTCAAATCACAGTGAGATCCCCAGTCGCAAAGTCAGCGAAAATCTACAATACCTTGGTGCTACCCTGCACTCACATTTGACATGTATTACACTGGTAAATGCCATCACAGTCCACCAGGGTGAGAATGAGATTCATTCTGTGTCTGACAGTCGATGGCCTTGTAAGTGAGTGTTATATCTTTCAGTCTTTGGTTCTGTGTGTGAGTGAGGGTCCAGTTCTATATGCAAGACTCCGGCAACCAATAAATGACTGTTCCGATGTATATTTGACCCCATAAGCACAACTAGTCGCAGCTAACACTCTGGCTTCTGAACTCACCAGGATCACAATGGCCTCCTACTTCACGCATGCCATATTCATGGCAATAGTCTCCACCAGGACATATGAGGCACTCGTTCATAGCTTGTCTATTGGGGAATGGATTGTAGGTTCCTGGTGGGCAAGACTAAGACAGGAAAAACAAGACGATTATGATAAAACAAGACAGATTATGATAAGAAATGATGAAGCACAAAGGGCCCGAATTTGATCACCCTACTGCTGCTGAGTTTTCTCGGCGCTCTCCCCGTTTTCTCGGTGCTCTCCCCTCCCGCACGAGATTGACGAGGCCCTCACATCGGCGGCTTGAAAGGACCGCTGGCGCGCAACACCGAAAAGGTCCTCCCGCCCGAGATTCATCCGGCGGTTCCCCCCGCTCCTGCAGGAGAAAAGACCGCCGTGTGGAGGCAGGTCTTACCGGGACGGTAGGTATGAAGACTGGCAAGAAAAGGCCAGTGAGAAGTTTTTCTTTAATCCTTTTGCAGCGATTTTGTTTGAAAGGGCCCTCTGAAGGTTTTGTCATGCTTTGTTTTTTTTATTTGTTGAACCTTTTTTATGTGTGCGTTACCCCCTCCCTGGGCCCGACTCCAGCCTTGGCGTTACTTTTCGAGGATTGCGTTTGCTGCCCAGAATCCCACCTTACCGCCCGCTGCCACCCAGAATCAGTGTGTAACGCCCATTTTTTCCGCCAAACTTTTTTCCCCCCATTTTTTTCACCAAACTTCCGCCCAAAGTACTGTCTTTGCGACGGTAAATGGGCGGAACTTGACTTTGATCAAATTCGGGCCCAAAGAACTTCTCAAACAAAAGAAGTGTTGTATAAATATGAAAAATTGGAGGTACAAGATTGATTCTATATAAGCCAGCTAAATAACGTGTGTTACTGTTTGCCCCAAGAATGCCTGTAGAGTATAAAATAATGGTGAATTTTGGTGTTACCAATTAATAGTAGGAATTATGCATGTGGGCTCCCCGATGGCTTGATGGATGAATGCACCTCCAACAACCCAAGAAGGTCCCAGGTTCATCCTGAATTATCAGAGATACCTTTTCTTCCTGCAGGCAAATATTTGAAGGAACCAGAATGAATGAGATGATTCCTCGGCGCAAGGAACTTCTTCTCACACACAGTAGTTACGGTGTCACTCCCAGAGTGCAGATACACAGACAGATTATCAGTTCCACAGTCACAGACAGCAGAAGTAGTCAGTCCCACACTGATCCCAATTTCCAGAGACACATTTTCAATCCAATAGTCTAACAGTGCAGGAGAGTCAGATGTTGTTTCCATCTCACCCCAACTCAGTACCACTGACAGGTAGATAGATACATCAATCCCAGTCCAAAATTACACCCACTATCAGATTGAAAAGCACTGTGTCAATCTCGCAAGAGTGCTGCCTTAGCAACAACTTAAATATTAGACTGAACAGACAAATAGAGCTGATCGAAAGGTATAGAATAAATCCCAATAATGTACCACATACTGATCTACACGTTAGATACCAGTCCAAAAATCTCACTCAGAGTCAGACTGAAAAATAGAAAATTAATCTCTCACTCACACACTGTACCAGAGATCACAGTACTGGAGACTGACAGAGAATGATTCTAATATTCACACACTGCACCAGAGACTGATAGATACAGAATTAATTCCACTCACAGGTATAGAGTTAATCACACCTTCATAAACTGTACCAAACACTGATGGATATAGAATGAGGCCACATTCACATACAATACCAGAGACTAACGGACACTGAATGAATCCAACACTCGCATTAAGTGTCAGATACTGACCACAGCAGAATGAATCCCACACTCACATTCAGCCTAAAGAATGCTCACATGGAAGACCTGAGACAGATAGATACAGAATAGATGCCACACTCACACATAGTACCAGAGACTGGCATACACTGTATTATTCCCACACTCACACAGTGCCAGAGTCTTGCATATAGAACTAGACCCTCACACACACAACCAAAAACTGAAAGATATAGCACTCACTTACAAAGCCATCAACTGTCAGACACAGAATGAATCTCAGTCACACACAGTGCCACAATCTGAGAGATAGTGTCCCACAGTCACGCAAGTCACTGGAGATTAACAGACATAATTAATCCCACACTCACAAACACTACAACAGACCAATTCAGAATGAGTGTCAAACCATACCAGAGATGGAGAGCTAGATAGAGGATCATAGTATCATAAGGCTTAGCTTAGCTATGGAAAAAGACAGGGAACAATCTAGAGTAAAAATGTTTAACTGGGGGAAGGCCAATTTTAAGGGGATGAGAACGGATGTGGGTCCAGGTAAACTGGAATCAAAGATTGGCAGGCAAAACTGAAATGGAGCAATGGACTGCCTTGAAAGAGGAAATAGTTCAGGTACAGTTGAGTACATTCCCACGAGGGGCAAGGTAGGGGAACTAAAGGCAGGACTCCCTGGATAAAAATAGAAAAGCAGAATATTGTTTAAATGGTGAGAGATTGGGAAATGTTGGTGTTCAGAGAGATGTGGGAGTCCTTCTACACAAATCACCGAAAGTTAACATGCAGGTTCAGCAAGCAATTAAGAAAGCAAATGGTACGTTGGCCTTTATTACAAGAGGATTTGAGTATAAGAATAAAAATGTCTTTCTGCAATTATATAGGGCCCTGGTGAGACCGCACCTGGAGTACTGTGCACAGTTTTGGTCTCCTTACCTAAGGAAGGATATACTTGCCATAGAGGGAGTACAACGAAGGTTCACCAGAATGATTCATGAGATGGGGTGATTGTCCTATGAGGAGAGATTGAGTAGACTAGGCCTATATTCTCTAGAGTTTAGAAGAATGGGAGGTGAACTCATTGAAACATGCAAAATTCTTACAAGGCTTGACAGGGTAGATGCAGGGAGGATGTTTCCTCTGGTTGGGGAGTCTAGAACCAAGGGTCACAGTCTCAGAATAAAGGTTCAGCCATTTTAGGACTGAGATGAGGAGAAATTTCTTTACTCAGAGGTGAATCTTTGGAATTCTCTGCCCCAGAGAGCTGTGGAGGCTCAGTCGATGGGTATATTCAAGACAGAGATCGATAGATTTTTGAAAATTAAGGGAATCAAGGGATAGTGCAGGAAAGTGGAGTTGAGGTAGAAGATCAGCCATGATCTCATTGACTGGCAGAGCAGGCTCAAGGGGCCGAATGGCCTATTCCTGCTCCTATTTCTTATGATCTTATCTTCAGTCTATGCTGACCGACCTCGGTGAGAGTGGCAATGGGGCACTGTATCTAGACTTAGGATCCCCGAGCCAGGGGTGAGAAAATCAGCTGAAGTTAGGAAGGGGCGCCTGGGTAAGGTAAGAGCCAGTTTCAGCTTGAGATCCCTGTGGAACTGCGTCCTAAGAAGAATCCGTATCTTGGAAGTGGAGGAAAGAAAAAAGGAAAATTTGGGATGATGAAAGGGGGAAATTAAGAGCAATAAAAAAATAAAGATTTAGTCAAGAATATCCAAGGCAACTGCTTTGCTGTTTACGATTAAAATGGATCTAAATGCAGAATTCACTCATTGATGTATAGGTAGAAATTTTGTAAAATCCATTAATCCCATACAAACAAAATGGAACTGGAGTTATACAGTAAAAATCCATCTTTGAGGGTTAAAACTCCCTGGGCCAGTGTGGAGAGGTTTGCTCTGCTCACTATTTGTGGTAACATTGTAAGCATGCGTGCCGAAAATGTGTTTGCAATTTTGCTGCAGGGAACATGTCTCTCTGCCAAGCGTTTGGGGGGAGAAATTTGGTTGGATAGCACCACTCGCGAGCGGACGCTACAGGGGCGCGAAAGGGTTTGCAGCCGCAAGCATCGACATTCGCGCTGCTCGGCAAATTCAGTGTGCCGGTACCGGTGGTGCTCAGGAGTATTGCCTGGGAGCATCGCGCCGGTGTGCAACGTCCCCGGTATTGACATGGATACAACATTTGGTTTGCGCTGCACCAGTAGCGCCCCCTTGTGACCCCGCCAGAGAAAGCTGGCGTGCAGAGCTGTCCCGGGGCTAAGGGAAGGAATGACTGCATCAGGTAAGTGTGAGCGATAGTTCATTTTTTGCGATTTAACTTTATTTGGGGTGAGTAATGTACAGGGAATGTTTCTTGTTCCGATTTTGTATTTTGCAGGGAGGCCTCTCTTAGGAGCGCTACGAAGCCGGCTCTTTAGCTCGGGATATTCAGTTGCACACCCGGCCTAGCGCCCCGCGAGAAGTGTGGAACGCCTCCCTTAGCGCCCCACTCCACACTCAGGACGCAACAACTGAACTTTGCTGTTGCTGTCGCTAAAAACTTTCCACTGCTAAATTTAGTGTCCGCCCGACATTAGCGAATTAGGAACCCTCTAATCAAATTTCTAGCCCTTGGACTTTGTAGCTCACGTCAATCTTTCATAGCAGTGTACTTCCTATTGTAATTCACCTGTGGTTCAGCTGTGCCTTCAGGGCAGAAGTGGCCAGGAGGACATCGATTAGCCAGCACACTGTAATCGGGGATCGATGAATTGCTTCCAGTTTTGCAGAAGTACCCTTGCGATATAAAACAAAAATCGAAATATAAGCAAGCCATCTTTCAGGAAAATCTGTTCCTTTGCTTGTGACTAAAACCAAGTTGCGATGTCACTTCAGGATGAGGTGAAATAGTTCTGGGTGTGCATCAACGTAAAACAGCAGGTCCTGATCTGAGTTGAGAAGGTGCTAAAACCGTGTCTCATGTCTCTTGGACTTGACATTTTGTGACGTATAACTCCAGTTAGATGTGGATCAGACTTAAAAAGGGGTCAGGTAACCTCATAGATCTCCTAAGCACTCTTATCAACTTACTGCATTACAACAGTAACTACACTCCAAAAGTATTTCATTGGCTGTAAAGCACTTTGAGTTGTCCAGTGGTCGTGAAAGGCACTATAGAAATCTTTCTTTCTTTCTTTTTGCATGTTATAAGAATGTGGCTACTCCTTTTGCTGACTCCTAACATTCAACATAGCTGCTGGGGGAACATAGCTCTGAACACGCATGTGAGGTGGTACAACGGAGCTCTGAACACGCGTGTGAGGTGGTACAACGGAGCTCTGAACATGCGTGATCAATATGTGCATAGTTCTTTCCCGGTGGCTCGAGTGTGATCCGCAGGCTCACTTAAGAACATTAGAACATAAGAAATAGGAGCATGGCTGATCATTGACCTCAACTCCACTTTCCTGCCCGATCTCCATATCCCTTGATTCTCCTAGACTTCAAAAATCTATCTATCCCAGCCTTGAATATATTCAGAGACTCAGCATCCACAGCCCTCTGGGGCAGAGAATTCCAAAGATTCACAGCCCTCTGAGTGAAGAAATTCCTCCTCATCTCAGTCTTAAATGGCCGACCCCTTATCCTGAGACTGTGACCCCTAGTTCAAGACACTCCAACCAGAGGAAACAACTTCTCAGCATCTACCCTCTCAACCCCGCTCAGAGATTGAATGAGATTGAAACGTACAAGATCGCCTGACTACAGGTCCTCCCAATTTCACGTCCTACTCTACAGCCGTCTGGGGAGTGGAGCTCTACATATGTATCCAAGTCAGGGCCTTTGTTGCTGACCTCAAGCTCGACGATCACGCATGGCATCACCTAGAAACCGATCTCTGTATAACTGCAGTCGAAACAAAAAATGGTTTGCAATAAAACTGACCTGGAGCGCAGGGACCTGTTGGATTGGTCAAATGCTCAGAATCGCAATATTTGCCTGCTGGACAGTGCTGGCAATCTGAAACCTTCGCCCGATGAGTTAAGTTGCTGTAAGTACCTGTGGGGCAGGGGTATTGAGTGGCTCGCTGGGTTCCCATTGGACAGTAGTAACCTTTGGGAACAATAAATCATTGGATACTTTTAAGGTTAACCAAAATAATTCATTTCTTTAAATCATTCATTTTACGGGATGTGGGTGTCGCTGGCAAGGCCGGCATTTATTGCCCATCCCTAATTGCCCTCGAGAAGGTGGTGGTGAGCCGCCTTCTTGAACCGCTACAGTCCGCGTGGTGAAGGTGCTCACATAGTAACTTTGTCACAGCGGTTTTTGGTACAACTGAGCTTAACTGCCCATTTCAAAGGGCAGTTAAGAGTCAGCCACATGTGGGTCTGGAGTCACCTGTAGGCCAGACCGGGTAAGGACGGCAGATTGCGACAATCCAATAGCTTCGTGGTCATCATTACTGAGACTAACTTTTTAAATTCCAGATTTATTTAATTAACTGAATTTAAATTCCCCAGCTGTCATGGTGGGACTTAAACTCATGTCTCCGGATCGTTAGTCCAGGAACATAACCACTATGCTGCCGTTCCTGTTACTTTGTCACTTTGGAAAGAATGCAAGTGTTGGAGAGATGAAAAAATGTGGGCAAAATAAAAATAGACACATTGCCCGCGACAATGGGGGAAGAAATGAAGAGGGGTACTAACCAGCTGGGCAGGGTGCTGCTTTGTAAACAGGCAGAGGCCCTTCAGAGCTATCACAGTAAAATCCAGCCGGACACTCCTTGCAGTCTGCTTGTCCATCTTCATCCTGGTATGTTCCCATTGGGCATATAACTGGGGAGGAGGCACCTTCAGCACAGTAATAACCTGCAGAAAATGGATAGTAATAATAGTGCAGAAAATGCATCTTTAATGTTCCCCCCCCCGCCCCCACCAGTTGAACTCACACAAAGTATTTTTAAAACCAGGAAAAAGCCAAGAGGTTTAGATTAACTCAACCTAATCACAGTTGTATCAAACCACCCAACTCCTTCTCTCCAGAAACACATCCAATTGTTTCTTGACTTAATTTATATAATCTCCTTCAATAGTCTTCCCTGGAAAGTTACTCTAAAGCTCTATTACTCTTTAATACAAAAACATTCCAACTGTTTTCCCTCATTAATCCTAACTAACTTTTGACTTATACACCCGTCTGTCATATTTCACCTTTGGGCTTACTATCATTCCCGTTGCAGATGGGCACAAGGGATAGGTTACCAAAAGACAGGAACAGTGGTGTAATCATTTCAGCTTGTAGGGAAGGCAGTATTTCACAGGGTGGAACAATCCCTGCTTATGGATCTCTCCATTGAGTATTCAAGTCAAAGATTCAATTAGCAGAGAGATTGAGACTGAAGTAATGTCTATAATGCACTTATGAATGACTCCACGAGGCAATGTGTTGTACTCAAACTGTAGTGACCTTGGTCCTTTATTCGTAACTCCAGAGAGAGGCACAAGCATGGTGGGCAGCCTTTTATACTGGGCCCTGCACACCTATGAGGGTGACCCTCAGGTCTCCCACTGCAGTGCCCTCTGGTGGACAGCCTCTGCCACAGGGGCAGGAAACCCCGGTCTCCATCAGTTGCACCCTCTAGTGGTGCCAGCATAGTATATACACAGTGTAAACTTTATTGATAGCACATCAGATACCAAGTCTCCATCTTATGCAACTATACAGTGACTACACAGAGTATATCTATAGTCTGCATATATAACATAAAGGATGAGAGAAAGAAAGAAAGAAAGACACCAAGAAAGAGAGCAAAAAAGAAAAAAATTACATTTATATTGCAACTTTCATGATCAAAAGGACATCCCAAACCGCTTTGCAGCCAGTGACGCATTTTACGTGTAATCATTGCTGTAATGTCGGGAGCTCAGAAGCGAATTTGTGCACAACCAGATCCCTCAAACAGCAAGTGATAATGAGCAGATAATCGGCTAGATTTTCAGCTTGCTGCCACCTCTGTTTGTGCCCCGGCATTAATGGCGGCAGAAAGCATTTCCGGGCGGGCGTCCAGCTTCCAGCGCCCTGCCGGGACATTCGGTGCTGGGTTTGCAGGGGCAGTACCGCCTGGGGGAGGCGAGCCAGTGTGCAACGCCCCTGGTTGCGACACTGGTTCGAAATTTTAAATCGCGCACGATCCGTAGTGGGACCACCTGGGAAAGCGGGTGGCCCGAGCTGTAGCGGCTGCAGTGAGGGAAGGAATGTCGACCCGAGGTAAGTGTGATTGTTCTTCCACTTTAAAAAAATGTTTGCGATTAATGTTGATGTGGCGTCAGTAATGTATTGGGAATGTTGTTGGTATTTTATTTTTCAGATTTTTTTTTTTCCACGGAAGCCTTCCCCAGAGCGCTCTTTCGCTCGGGATTTTCCGTTGCTCAGCCGGCCTAGCGCCCTCAAAGAGGAGTGGAACGCCTCCCTTCGCGCTGCACTCTACACTCCACACTCAGGCACAGATGGTGACTTTTGCGGCTGGAGACGCAAACCATTTCCCGGGCCAAAACCTCCCGCTCGGCCTGGATTAATGCCGCAAAAGAGACGCGACTAAATTTGCACCCCAATGTGTAAGGGGTGGTTTTCAGGGGGTCAGCTTTCCCTTCTGACCTTATACGAGCGGTTCCGAATCGCTCCCACACTCTTGGTTCTAGACACTGGAATTATGAAGGGACTGTGACAGACTTGGACAGGCAATCGGTTTTAAGGTAGGAAGCAGATATGGCTTTATTGTGTTTAAAAAGAAGTAAAAGGCACATCTTTAATAACACACACACAGACCAATACACACTGAATAAAATGTCAAATTACAGCCTGTGGGGAAAAGAATACAGCTTAAACTCTAAATGGGGTAAAGAGGAGAATGCAGATACATTCACACAAGTTATCCCAGCCTCCCCCCTCCCAATTCCCCTAACTAACTAAGTTATAGCTCTGAGGGTTCAGGGGCTATGCTCACCAATCCCTTTAGACAGTTGCCGGTGAATCACGGTTTCGGGGTTCGCTGCACTTGGCCTTCTGGGCGAGCCGCACCCCGGACGCAGGAGAGGACTTCGGACTGCGTAGTCTTCGGTTGGGGTCAGTCCGTTAATGCGGTAAGTTGCGTTTTGGTTGTATGGGGTAAATACCCACTTTCTTTGGTTCGGAATAGTTTTAGTTAGTCCCTTTTGTTAATTTCTCCCCCGTTGGGTCATTCAGAAGTAGATTGTAGAATGGTTGTCAATTTGGTTGCTGACAACCTTCCATGTCATGCGCCTCGTGCTCGGTCGGTCCTTGACGATTTCTTGTAGTTTCCTTCACTACTCCATTTCTTCGCTCCCCAGCTCCAGCTGCTTGTTTCTGTCTGTGTTCCTTTCGAGTCTGTGTTCTGCTCACTTCTCTCCTGTGTTCTGCTAGTTTCTGTGTTCTGCTAGTCTGTGTTCTGCTACGTCTTGAGTTCTGCTAGTCTTTCCAAGTAAAACTGGGAGATAGATATATCCCCCCAAAAAAGGCTGTTATCTCCCATCAAATCTCTTGGGCTCTGTTTAAACTGTTTTGTCCATTGATTTTCAAATGTCTCCTTTGTCAGCAGTAACTCGATTAGGGTGTGAGAATGTGCTATCACTGGTTTTGCATTGTTTTAGGATTGTCCAGTTTTTCTGACCATGATTTCCATTGTGCTTGATTGGGTAATTCGATTATCTCTTAGGGGGTGAATAGTTCCCCCAGACAGCCTGGGATCCTTAATACACGAATTTGCTGCAGACGTTGGCTCCACCTCCTGTATTTGGTAACTCTTTTTCGCAGCCAAAATGTTGTAGAATCTTAAAATTGATATGCTCCTTCCCATAGATGTTTAGGGGATCTCAAGCTTCTATAATTTAGGTCCATTTTGAATTCCCTTTCTTATGAATCCAAACACTGGGGGGGTGGGGGGTCTCCATGAATGCATCCCCTTTTATTCCCCGCAGGCTTCGTCTGCCCCTTTAAACTCATTTTAAAAGCCCAGAAAGGGATTCTTCTCCTCTGCAGGGGAAAGGTACCTGGAATCTTTGCGAGATATTGGTAAATTCTACAAATGTGTTATGTGTTTTAGTGATGTTGATTGAGGGATAACTATTGGTATAAGACGCCAGGGATAACTGCCCTGATCTTCTTCGAAATAGTGCCATGGGATCTTTTATGTCCATCGGAGGGTGGATGGGACCTCGGTTTAACGCGCCGTCCGCAAGACGGCACCTCGACAGTGCGCTGGTGTGTCAGCCTGGATTTATGTGCTCAAGTCTCAGAGTGGGAACCCACAACCTCTGACTCAGAGGTGAAATAGTTGTAGAAACAAACATGCCAACTATTCCGAAGAAGTTAGATTTCCATTGTGAACTGACAGGGCTGTTTAGCCAGGTTTCTGATTAAGAGAAATGGCCATTCCTGTAAACCTTAGAACTCATTGATGTAATAAACCTACGGCTACATGAGAAAAAATAAACAACATTCCTGTGCACCTTTCAATTCAGTAAGACACAAGGGCTACTACGCCATGACTGACACTATGTGACTCTATGCACTGGGACTTACCCAGATATGTTGCCCCGCTGACAACAATATATTTTTAATGATGGAAACTTGTTCCCCGTTTCTGAATATACACAGGTAGCTTACATCAGTAGGATGTCCTTGATACCAGGGAAGTAAAAATAATTTTGAAAATACCAGGTGTAAGTGATTCAGCATCGGTTTGATAATCAGCTAATCTTCAACTGAACCTCCTATCTATCCCCTAATCCATCAAACTTGCAGAGAAATCTGAACCACTTAAATGCCATTTGTGACAAATGAAAACTTTATTTCCTGTGAGCACGCTATGAATGAAATACTTGTAGAAACAAACATGCCACCTACTCCTAAGAAATTAGATTTCAGTCGGGTACTGACAGATCTGTTTAGACAGATTTTTGATTAAGAGATATGGCCATTCCTGCAAACTCATTGATGTAATAAACCTGCGGTCACTTATAAGGAAAAATAAACAACCTTCCGTATGCGCCTTTTAATTCTGTAAGACACAAGGGCTTCAAACACCACTGGAGAATTTCCTAGAACAACTACCCGAGTAAAAGAAAGACTTGCATTTATATAGCATCTTTCACAACCTCAGGATGTTACAAAGCGCTTTACAGCCAATGAAGTACTTTTTGAAGTGTCGTAACTGTTGTAATGTGGGAAACGCAGCAGACAATTTGCGCACAGCAAGCTCTCACAAACAGCAACATGATAATGACCAGATAATCTGTTTTTAGTGATATTGGTTAAGGGGGTAAGGACATTGGGCAGGACACTCCCGCTCTTCTTCAAAATAGTGCCACGGGATCTTTCACACTCACCTCAGAGAGCAGATGGGGTCTCGGTTTAATGTCTCATCCGAAAGGAGCAGAAACGACTTCGCACCTAAAGTATATTTCAGCTTTTATTTCAGGGAAATAAAAATTATAAAACAAATAAAAACAAAAATACCTTATTTGTTTAACCTATTACAATAATACCTTGCTCTTCTTCGAATAGTGGCATGGGATCTTTTACATCCACCCGAGAACACAGAGGTTTAACATCTCATTCAAATTGATTTAATATCCTAAAAAGTTTTTTGGATCAGTTTCAATATAAAATCACCAGTGCAAAATAGTTTTACTAGTTATTACAATAAGCCTTCTTCTGTGGCACAGGGCATATTGCATTATGGAGTTAGGAACATTTAAACAGGAGTAGGCCGTTCACCGCCTTGAGCCTGTTCCGCCATGCAAAGAGTTCATAGCTGATCTGTATCTTAACCCCATTCACCTTCCTTGGCTCTTTATCTTTATATACAATGTCAGCTGTGGCTCAGTTTATCTCTGAGTCAGTCGGATATTGGTTGACACTCTAGGCTGACACTCCAGTGCAGTGCTGAGGGAGTGCTGCACAGTCAGAGGTGCCGTCTTTCGGTTGAGACGTTAAACCCTCTCAGCTGGACGTAAAAGATCCCATGGCACTATTTCGAGGAAGAGCAGGAGAGTTTGCTCTGGTGCCCTGGACAATATTTACTCCTCAATCACCATCACAAAATAAATTATCTGGTCATTATCACACTGCTTTTTGTGGGAGCTTGCTGTGCGCAAATTGGCTGCCGCGTTTCATACATTACAACAGTGACTACACTTCAAAAAGTATCTCATTGGCTGTAAAGCGCTGTTGGATATCCAGTGGTCATGAAAGGCGCTATCGAAATATAAGTCTTTCTTTTTTATACCCCTGGCTAACAAAAATCTACTGGTCTCAGATAGAAATTATTAATTGAGTTAGTATCTAATGCTTAAACCTCTGCACCTCTCTACCACCCTTTGTGTGAAGAAGTGTTTCCTAACTTCTCCCCTGAATAGCCTGGCTCTAATTTGTCCCATGTAATTCATCTCAATCTCAGCCAAACCACTGTGGGAGACTAAGGGAACGTGATGTGCTTTCAAACAGGGATAGAAGAAAATATAAGAGGCTAAGGTGGCCTCTTCCACTTCCATTAGTCTCATAGTGAACGTTTGTAGGGTGGTATTTGTTATGTATCCACAGTTGACAGTGGATGAGCAATGGCAGACATTTAGAGACCGCATGGATGAACTACAAAAATTGTACATCCTTGTCTGGCATAAAAATAAAAAAGGGAAGGTGGCTTAGCCGTGGCTATCAAGGGAAATCAGGGATAGTATTAAAGCCAAGGAAGTGGCATACAAATTGGCCAGAAATAGCAGCGAACCCGGGGACTGGGAGAAATTTAGAACTCAGCAGAGGAGGACAAAGGGTTTGATTAGGGCAGGGAAAATGGAGTACGAGAAGAAGCTTGCAGGGAACATTAAGACGGATTGCAAAAGTTTCTATAGATATGTAAAGAGAAAAAGGTTAATAAAGACAAACGTAGGTCCCCTGCAGTCAGAATCAGGGGAAGTCATAACGGGGAACAAAGAAATGGCAGACCAATTGAACAAGTACTTTGGTTCGGTATTCACTAAGGAGGACACAAACAACCTTCCGGATATAAAAGGGGTCAGAGGGTCTAGTAAGAAGGAGGAACTGAGGGAAATCCTTATTAGTTGGGAAATTGTGTTGGGGAAATTGATGGGATTGAAGGCCGATAAATCCCCAGGGCCTGATGGTCTGCATCCCAGAGTACTTAAGGAGGTGGCTTTGGAAATAGCGGATACATTGACAGTCATTTTCCAACATTCCATAGACTCTGGATCAGTTCCTATGGTGTGGAGGGTAGCCAATGTAACCCCACTTTTTAAAAAAGGAGGGAGAGAAAACAGGGACATCCTGACATCGGTCGTGGGTAAAATGATGGAAAGGATGTCATAGCAGCGCATTTGAAAAGAGGTGACATGATAGGTCCAAGTCAGCATGGATTTGTGAAAGGGAAATCATGCTTGACAAATCTTCTGGAATTTTCTGAGGATGTTTCCAGTAGAGTGGACAAGGGAGAACCAGTTGATGTGGTGTATTTGGACTTTCAGAAGGCTTTCGACAAGGTCCCACACAAGAGATTAATGTGCAAAGTTAAAGCACATGGGATTGGGGGTAATGTGCTGATGTGGATTGAGAACTGGTTGTCAGACAGGAAGCAAAGAGTAGGAGTAAATGGGTACTTTTCAGAATGGCAGGCAGTGACTAGTGGGGTACCGCAAGGTTCTGTGCTGGGGCCCCGGCGGTTTACATTGTACATTAATGATTTAGACGAGAGGATTAAATGTAGTATCTCCAAATTTGCGGATGACACTGAGTTGGGTGGCAGTATGAGCTGCGAGGAGGATGCTATGAGGCTGCAGAGCGACTTGGATAGGTTAGGTGAGTGGGCAAATGCATGGCAGATGAAGTATAATGTGGATAAATGTGAGGTTATCCACTTTGGTGGTAAAAACAGAGAGACAGACTATTATCTGAATGTTGACAGATTAGGAAAAGGGGAGGTGCAACGAGACCTGGGTGTCATGGTACATCAGTCATTGAAGGTTGGCATGCAGGTACAGCAGGCGGTTAAGAAAGCAAATGGCATGTTGGCCTTCATAGCGAGGGGATTTGAGTACAGGAGCAGGGAGGTGTTACTACAATTGTACAGGGCCTTGGTGAGGCCACACCTGGAGTATTGTGTACAGTTTTGGTCTCCTAACTTGAGGAAGGACATTCTTGCTATTGAGGGAGTGCAGCGAAGGTTCACCAGACTGATTCCCGGGATGGCGGGACTGACATATCAAGAAAGACTGGATCAACTGGGCTTGAATTCACTGGCGTTCAGAAGAATGAGAGGAGATCTCAGAGAAACGTTTAAAATTCTGACGGGTTTAGACAGGTTAGATGCAGGAAGAATGTTCCCAATGTTGAGGAAGTCAAAAGCCAAGTGTCACAGTGTAAGGCTAAGGGGTAAGCCATTTAGGACCGAGATAAGGAGAAACTTCTTCACCCAGAGAGTGGTGAACCTGTGGAATTCTCTACCACAGAAGGTTGTTGAGGCCAATTCACTAAATATATTCAAAAAGGAGTTAGATGTAGTCCTTACTACTAAGGGGATCAAGGGGTATGGTGAGAAAGCAGGAATGGGGTACTGAAGTTGCATGTTCAGCCATGAACTCATTGAATGGCGGCGCAGGCTCGAAGGGCCGAATGGCCTACTCCTGCACCTATTTTCTATGTTTCTATGTATGTAACCCTGTAATTACCATGTCCAACCACCAGAGGGCTTATCCCCTGGAGTCCCAAGGGATGCCACAATCCCTTGGGAGCACCTGTATATAAGGAGGCCTCACTGGCTGGAGAGGCACTCTGAGATCTGCAATAAAGGACTACGGTCACACTTACTGTGAGCTTGCAGCATCTAATCTGACTCTTTATCCAAGACATAACAACTGGCGACGAGATACAGATAACAAACCCCAGCACAACAATGCAGACAACTGTGGGCATCCTGGAGAAATTTTCAGAGGGAGATGATTGGGAAACCTTCGTGGAGCGACTTGACCAATACTTCATGGCCAACGAGCTGGAAGGAGAAGTGAACGCTGCCAAACGAAGGGCGATCCTCCTCACCGTTTGCGGGGCATCAATGTATGGCCTCATGAAAAACCTGCTCGCTCCAGCAAAACCCACGGACAAGTCATATGATGAGTTGTGCACACTGGTCCGGGAGCATCTAAACCTGAAGGAAAGCGTTCTGATGTCGCGGTATCGGTTCTACTCGTACAAGAGGTCTGAAGGCCAGGAAGTGGCGAGCTACGTTGCCGAGCTAAGGCGCCTTGCAGGACATTGCGAATTTAAAGGATACTTGGAGCATATGCTCAGGGACTTCTTTTTACTTGGCATTGGCCATGAAGTAATACTTCGCAAACTTTTGACTGCAGAGATCCCAACCTTGAGTAAAACCATAGCGATAGTCCAGGCGTTTATCTCCATCAGTGACAATACCAAACCAAGTTCCCAGCACACTAGTGCTGTTGCAAGTACTGTGCACTAAGTAACGTTGTTTTCTAATCGAAATGTACATAGCAGGACTTACATGCCTGTAGCTGCATGTCCGCAGATGACTCAGAGTCCACCATCAAGGGTGGTGAATACAAGGCCATTAACACCTTGTTGGCACTGCGGGGGTGATCATCGATTCCTTTCATGCTGCTTCAAAGGATATGTTTGCAAAGGCTGTGGAACAATGGGACACCTCCAACGCATGTGCAGGCGAGCTGCAAACCTTACCAATCCTGCAAACCACCATGTAGCAGAGGAGGACAGATCCACGGTGGATCATGACGAACCAGAGCCTCAGACCGAGGAGGCAGAGGTATATGGGGTGCACACATTTACCACAAAGTATCCCCCGATAATGCTGAAGTTTGGACTCCCGGTGTCCATGGAGCAGGACACGGGCGCATAATGAGTAAAAAGAATTTCAATAAGTTGTGATGCAGCAAGGCTTCAAGGCCAGTCCTGACTCCCATTCGTACCAAACTCAGAACATACACAAAGGAACGGATTCTCAGAATTGGCAGTGTTACTGTAAAGGTCTGCTACGATGGAGCGTTGCACGAGTTACCACTCTGGGTAGTACCGGGCAATGGCCCCATGCTGCTCGGCAGGAGCTGGCTGGGAAAGATACGCTGGAACTGGGATGACACCTCATGTGCCCAGGTCCTAAGCAAGTTCCCCTCACTGTTTGAACCAGGCATTGGGAAGTTCAAGGAGCAAAAGTGCAGATCCATTTGATTCTGGGAGCATGACCCATCCATCACAAGGCGACAGCGGTACCGTACATGATGAGAGAGAGGGTGGAAATCGAGCTGGACAGGCTGCAAAGAGAGGACATCATTTCGCTGATTGAATTCAATGAGTGGGCCAGTCTGATTGTTCCAGTCCTCAAGGGAAATGGCACCATCAGAATCTGTGGTGATTACAAAGTAACTATCAATCGTCTCTCACTGCAGGATCAATACCCACTACCAAAGGCAGATGACCTATTTGCGACACTGGCGGGAGGGAAAACGTTCACGAAAGTGGACTTGACCTCGGCCTACATGACGCAGGAGCTGAAGGAATCTTCGAAAGTCTTCACCTGCATCAGCACGCACAAAGATCTTTTCGATTACAACAGATGCCCATTTGGGATTCGATTGGCCACAGCGATATTCCAGAGGAACATGGAAAGCTTGCGCACCGTGGTCTTCCAGGATGCCATCGTGGTTACAGGTCGGGACACCGCCGAGCACCTGCAGAACCTGGAGTAGGTTCTTAGTCGGCTTAATCGTGTGTGGCTCAGGCTAAAACGCTCGAAGTGTGTTTTCCTGGCGCCTGAAGTGCAGTTCCTGGGGAGAAGAATCGTGGCGGACAGCATCAAGTCCACCGATTCGAAGACGGAGGCAATCAAAAACGCACCGAGACCACAGAACATGACGGGCTGCGGTCGTTTC
Organism: Pristiophorus japonicus; assembly: GCF_044704955.1. NCBI lineage: Eukaryota > Metazoa > Chordata > Chondrichthyes > Pristiophoridae > Pristiophorus > Pristiophorus japonicus. The sequence goes on from NW_027253303.1 coordinate 653,396, forward strand.
TAGGACTCCTGAACTATTTTGGTAACTTTTTACCAGGTCTTAGCACATTGTTAGAACCCTTGCACTCTTTACTGCGTAAGGGAGATGAATGGGTATGGGGTAAAAGCCAAGAAAATGCCTTTGAGAAAGCTAGGAAGCTGCTTTGTTCAAACAAATTGCTTGTGTTTTACGATCCATGTAAATGTTTGGTACTAGCATGTGATGCGTCGTCGTACGGGGTCGGGTGTGTATTGCAACAAGCTAATGAATTTGGGAAATTGCAACCTGACCTCGGAATTGCGTCCAGAGTCAGACTGTGCTGATATCAGTTTATATCTGGGAGCTGTTGTCTTAGTCTCAAGCTCAGAGACGAGGTCAGTTTTACAACCATTTTTTAACCTGCCCTTTCACAAAACCTGAGCAAATATTTCAGGTTGAAATAAGGATAGCTGCAGTAAACTGGAATGAATATCACAGCTGATTATACCCCTGTGAAACGACAGAGTCACGTACATCTTCCAAACACACCCAGTCAATTGTTCACCCCTTACTGTCAACAATACCAGGGAAATAGCAAGAGAGGTATTCACAATAGATATTATCGAATCACAGCTCCTTCCTCATTCTCTCCTCCCTCAAGAAAATCACTGACCTCAACCTGACACAGGTCCATGCAAGGATTCGTATGCATCCAGAAGTCTGTCTAAGGCCGAGAGGGCCTACAGTATGATCGAAAAAGAAACGTTAGCATGTGTTTATCGGGTAAAGAAAATGCATCAATATCTGTTCGGGCTCAAATTTGAATTGGAAACCGACCATAAGCCACTTATATCCCTCTTTTCTGAAAATAAGGGGATAAATGCGAATGCATCGGCCCGCATCCAGAGATGGACGCTCATGTTTTTTGTTTTTTTTTGTTCATTCTTGACAGATCAACTCCAGTGCCAAAGATCACTTTGCGCTATTTCCACTTGATCTTAGCCAAAAGGCCGAGAGGGGAAGCTGCACCGTTCCTGGAAACACTGCAATACCAGGTCGGGGCGTGGAGTGGACGGAGCAAGCCCCTGTTCCATCTCCCTGTTCCAAAAAACAAATTAATATTTGGTCCCCATAGGGGATATTAAACTGATAAGAACAGATACTACACTTGATCTTAGCCAAAAGGCCGAGAAGGACGCTCACGTTGTACGCATACAACTACGCTATCCGCCACAGGTCAGGCACAGAAAACTGTGCCGATGCTCTCAGTAGGCTGCCATTGCCCACCACCGGGGTGGAGATGGCACAGCCCGCAGATTTAGTTATGGTAATGGAAGCATTCGAGAGTGAGCAATCACCTGTTACTGCCCGACAGATTAGAACCTGGACAAGCCAGGACCCCTTTCTGTCCTTCGTAAAAAAAACTGTGTGCTCCATGGGAGTTGGTCTAGTGTCCCGTTAAAGATGCAGGAAGAAATAAAGCCATACCAGCGGCGCAAAGATGAAATGTCTAAACAGGCAGACTGCCTCCTATGGGGCAATCGAGTAGTTGTGCCAAGAAAAGGCAGGGACACTTTCATTAGTGATCTCCACAGTACCCACCCAAGCATTGTAATGATGAAAGCGATAGCTAGATCTCATTTGTGGTGGCCCGGTATCGATGCAGACTTAGAGTCCTGTGTGCACAAATGTAACACATGTTCCCAGTTAAGCAATACACCCAGGGAGGCGCCACTAAGTTTATGGTCTTGGCCCTCCAAACCGTGGTCTAGGGCTCATGTCGACTATGCAGGCCCATTCTTGGGAAAAATGTTTTTAGTGGTTGTAGATGCGTACTCCAAATCGATTGAATGTGTGATAATGTCAGCAAGCACGTCCGCTGCCACCATTGAAAGCCTACGGGTAATGTTTGCCTCGTACGGCCTGCCTGATGACCTCGTAAGTGACAATGGGCCGTGCTTTACCAGTGCCGAATTCAAGGAATTCATGACTCGCAATGGGGCCAAACATGTCACGTCTGTCCTGTTTAAGCCAGCGTCCAATGGTCAGGCAGAACAAGCAGTTCAAACAATCAAGCAGAGCTTGGAAAATGGTAACTGAAGGCTCACTGCAGCCTCGCTTATCCTGAGTCCTGCTTAATTACCGCACAAGACCCCACTCGCTCACCGGGGTCCCTCCCGCTGAACTGCTCATGAAAAGGGCACTTAAGACAAGGCTCTCGTTAGTCCACCCTGATCTAAACAAACAGGTAGCGAGCAGGTGGCTTCAACAGAATACATATCATGATCACGCAAATGTGTCACGCGAAATTGAAGTAAATGATCCTGTATTTGTGTTGAACTATGGACAAGGTCCCAAATGGATTGCTGGCATGTTTTGGCCAAAGAAAGGAGTAGGGTGTTAATGGTCAAATTCGCAAATGGATTCAGCTGCAGAAAACACTTGGACTAAACTAAACTCAGATTTACGGACTATCCAGAACAACCCACAATAGACTCTACATTTTTCGACCCTCCAACACACACACACAAGTGGCATCCGACCCGGCAGTTGACCACGAAGCAGAACCCAGCACTCGCAGCAGCCCAGCAAGGCTCACCACCCCCAGCAGTCCACAAGGCCAGCTGTGCAGCAGCCCAACAAATGACTCAGCAAAACCAGCATTTGCACCAAGATGATCAACCAGGGAAAGGAAGGCCCCAGATCAACTCACATAGTAAATAGTTACACTATTGACTTTTGGGGGTGGGGGGAGTGTTGTTATGTATGTAAACCTGTAATTACCATGTCTAACCACCAGAGGGCTTATTCCCTGGAGTCCCAAGGGATCCCACAATCCCTTGGGAGCATCTGCATATAAGGAGGCCTCACAGGCTGGAGAGGCACTCTGAGAAGTGCAATAAAGGACTACGGTCACACTTACTTTGAGCTTGCAGCATCTAGTCTGACTCTTTATCCAAGACATAACAGTATTGGCATATGCTTTGGAACAAAATCCTTTCCCAACCATTGAAGTATATGAATGCATCATGGGCTGGAGTAATTACTTTAAATAACTCCCTATCTCTGTAATCTCCTCCAGCCCCACAAGCCCCGAGATGTCTGCGCTCCTCTAATTCTGCCCTTGAGCAACCCTGATTATAATCGCTCAAACATTGGTGGCCGTGCCTTCAGTTGCCTGGGCCCCAAGCTCTGGAACTCCCTGCCTAAACCGCTCCGCCTCTCTTTCCTCCTTCAAGACGCTCCTTAAAACCTACCTCTTTGACCAAGCTTTTGGTCACCTGCGTTAATTTCTCGTTATGTGGCTCGTTGTGTCAACATTTTTATCTCATAACACTCTTGTGAAGCATCTTGGGACGTTTCACTACTTTAAAGGTGCTATATAAATACAAGTTGTTGTTGTTTTTGTTATAGTAGTAATAACAAGTTTGAATTTGCCAGGTCACTTGAAAATTTGGGCAAAGCCTATGGCAGGAAACCAAATAATGTGGGCCCCTTTCTACATACTCACTCTCCCCGACTCTCCCATTGCTGACTGAACCTTGGAGGGGAAAGGATTGAAACGTGCGTCTGATGAAGACAATTGGGATGATGTGCATGATTTTTTGATCTTGCGTTATTTGGTTTACCTTTAGTACAGAGATGTTCAAGGGGATTTGAAGTATTCTGTCCACCAGGGCAATAATAGCCGGGACTACAGACTCCGGAAGGAATAGGGAGGCCAACTCCCTCGCAGTAAAGCCTGCATATTAAAGAATAAGTGAAGATAAATTATGAAACAGTTTCCTGCAATATCACTGTTACAGTTTTTTACATTTACTGATTTAAGGCATTTCAGACTCTGAACTTAAGGACAGGATCACCTCTCCATGTCCCACCTGTGTGCAATTGATGTTACAAATAGGTAACAGTATTATCCACAGGAGCATGGGGGAAGGGATGCATCATTTCTTGCTCTAACAGCACATTCCCATCGGAGTTATGGTTGGGATTATGCACTAGAAGGACCAAGAATACTCCACCACAATATGCAAGCAGGATGAAGGAACCAACTCAGGTCCTGGAAAGATCCAAATAACCTGCTGGAATACAAGTATGAAACAGTAGGAGAATGAAAGATTCAGAGAAATATAGGGACTGAAGGAGGCCATTTGACTTATTGTACCTGTCCGACTGCTCGTTTCCCAACTGGAACTACCTATTCTAATCCCATTTTCCTGTTCTTTCCCATACACTTACGCAACGAGTTGTTGTGATCGGGAATGCACTGCCTGAAAGGGCGGTGGGAGCAGATTCAATGGTAACATCAGAAAGTGAATTGGATATATACTGGAAAAGGAGACATTTGCAGGGCTATAAGGGAAAGATCAGAGGAGTGTGACTTTCAAAGAGCTGGCACAAGCATGATGGGCCGAATGGTCTCCTCTTGTGTTGCATGATTGCATCATACCAAACTACCTGATTTCCTCTTGACTCCGTTACATGTCCACGTATGGGGCCCAATCTTCCCCAATTATCTGCGCTGTTTTTTTGGCCTGCACCATTTTTTTAAGGAGTATATTAAAGTCTCCAAGTTTCCCCAAAGTTTCTGCATAATTCACTTAGGTAGGATTTTTTTTAGGCTATGATTTTTCTTTACCTCTTGGCCAATTCTGGCCAAGTTTGGCCAGCTCCGACTTACTCCAATTTTTCTTAAGGTGGCGTATGTGACCGCTTTGGAAAAACCTTCTGGGCAGCTAACAAAATCGACGCAGGTAAGAGAATCAATGCAGCAGATGCAGTTCCACGGCCCGGGCAGCAGCAGCAGAGAGGGAGAGAGAGGGGGAAAGGAGAGAGGTGGGGGGGTGGGCGGGGGGAGAGGAGGCCTTTCGGCCAGAGTTAGGAGTGACACCCGACACCGGGAGGGGAGAGGGATAGACTTTTGGCATAAACACTTTAATAATTGATGCTGGAATGCTGCATTGTGCAAGGTGCTTGTGCAGGTTGCTGTGAGCTGGCCAGAATGTGTTGTATGTTTCACTTTCCAGCCTCAGCCCGCGGTGCGTCCCTCGTTACGCTGGCAACCTAATCTTTTTGGCGCAGATCTGAGGCTCCACCCCCAAAGCTAAAGGACAGGCTAGGCGGCGCCAAAATCATCAATTCAAACGGGGAAAGTTGGATGATTTTGTATTGGCGTAGTTGGGCCCCAAAAAAACAGGCGTGACTCTTCAAGAACGCCAAAAAACGGCTTTGGGGAAAATTGAGCCCCATGTTAGTTGGAAAAGTAAGCTGTGGGGTGGATGCAAAGAGGCTGCAGAGAGGAATAGACAGGTTGACTGAGTGGGCAAGGACATGGCAAATGGAATACAATGGGGGGAAGGAGTAAGTTATCCACTTTGGTCGGAAAAACTAAAAAGCAGAATATTTTTTGACCGGTGAAAGGCTGGGAAATGTTTGCATTCAAAGGTACATGAATCACAGAAAGTTACCATGAGTTACAGCAAGCAATGAAGAAAGCAAATGGCATGTTAGCTTTTGTTACAAAGGGATTAGAGTATAAGTGTAAAGAAGTCTTACTACAATTATACCAAGCATTGGTGAGGCCACACCTCGAGTACTGTGTACAGTTCTGATCTCCTCACTAAGGAAAGACATGCTTGCCTTCGAGGGAGTAGAATGAAGATTCACTAGACTGGTGCTGGGATGAGGGGATTGCCCTATGAGGACCGATTGAGTAGACTAAGCCTACATTCTCTAGAGTTTAGAAGAATGAGAGGTGATCTAATTGAAACATACAAAATTCTTAAGGGGGTTGACTGAGAAAATGTTTCACCTGGCTTTGGAATCTAGAACATGGGGGGTCACACTCTCAGAATAAGGGGTCGGCCACTTAGGACTGAGATGAGGAGGAATTTCTTACTCAAAGGCTTGTTAATCTTTGGACTTCTCTACCTCAGAGAGCTGTGGATGCTCAATCATTGAGTATATGCAAGACAGAGGTCAATACATTTTTGGGAACTAAGGAAATTAAGGGATATGGGGATAGAGCGGGGAGGTGGCGTTGAGTCAGAAGATCAGCCACGATCTTGTTGAATGGCAGAGCAGGCTCGAGAGGCCGAATGGCCTCCTCCAGCTCCTAGTTCTTATGGTCCTATCTGTATATACTTCATTCAATTCTAACAGCTAATGAATGCATACAGATTGCAATTCCCTCTTCTTCCATTCACAGTGTATCACCAGATCTGGCTATAACCCTTCACTCACAATAGATGATTCTTAGGTTAAGTGTTGCATACCCAGGAGGACATTTCAGACAGTGGGAACGTCGACTATTTCCAGAACTGTTTAGATAGGTCCCAGCTGGGCACAACTGAGGAGATGAACTTCCTCTTGGACAGTAGCCGCCTTCTGTGCAAATCCCACCTAAAAAAAGTCAACGATGAGCACATTAGTCTTAAAAGGAATGCACCCTTTCTATAACTCACCATCAGAGTGCTTTCCATTGAATTATCTATATTTTACTCTGCATACATATAAAGTCCTAAAGGATTATAAAAGATCAGCTCCTTAATTATATTAATTTCTATTGCACTAAATTCATATGCATATTTATTATCAAATAAGTGACCTAAATTAACTGTGACTTCTCCCTGATAAAGTGCAACATCCCCACCGACACCTGGGAGTCCCTGGCCAAAGACCACCCTAAGTGGAGGAAGAGCATCCGGGAGGGCGCTGAGCACCTCGAGTCTCGTCGCCGAGAGCGTGCAGAAAACAAGCGCAGGAGCGGAAAGAGCGTGCGGCAAACCAGACTCCCCACCCACCCTTTCCTTCAACCACTGTCTGTCCCACCTGTGTCAGAGACTGTAATTCCAGTATTGGACTGTTTAGTCACTTGAAAACTCACTTTTAGAGTGGAAGCAAGTCTTCCTCGATTTCGAGGGACTGCCTGTGATGACTTCCCTCCTGCCCCTCCCAGAATTTTGCATTAATCTGCATACTCAAGAAATTGTAAACTCTAATGAGTAAGAACATACAATAGATGTCACAATGTTTCTAGTCAATATTCTGAGCAACATATTTTACATATTAACACTTGACAGATTAGTATCACATTGCTATTTGCATACAGGCATTGACCATTTATCTGAAATCAGATCTCTTGCATCATTGCGATGGGGATAAATATCAGCTAAGGATGAACAGGCTGGGTCTCTTTCCTCTTGAAAAAAGAAGGTTGAGGGGTGACCTAACAGAGATCTTTAAAATTATGAAAGGTTTTGATCGAGATGGATACAGAGAATGGCCCACAAATCGCGGTCGGCTGCTTCCTGCGGTCGATCGGGTAAAATTTTTTTTTAAAGATGCGCGCTTACCTGAAGCTGTTGCACCCACGCGTGTTCCCGGTCCTGAGGCCTCCCGTGACTGCGTGTCGCAGCGCGTGCACGTCGGGACGTGCGCAGGGCTGGAGCTGGAGTCACATGGCTCTGGGCAGCCAATCAAGGTAAACTATGTTCTCATTCATAATAATGGGAATTCCGTAAGTTGGAGAACCCATTATTATAAATGAGAACCCCCTCCCAACACATAAAACTCTAATAACAAATAAAAAAATACACCACATATTTTTATTAATTTAAATTAAAGTTATTTGTGCATTATAAAAAAATATATTTTTCCGATTTTTAAAAAGTTTTTAAAATTATAGTTTAAAATAAACTTACCGCAGTGGGGAGGGTTTTAAACAATAAAATGTGTTTTTGAAATTTTATTTTATGATGTTTTTGTGTGTTTTAAAACTCTTACGCCTGCAAAAGTAGGTTATGCGCCTGCTTTTATCAAGCGCAAGAGTTTTCAGGACATCAAGTGGGCAAGATATGGGTAAATCCCGCAATCTTGCCCTTGAAAATGTCCTCGCTTCTGAGATGCGGAGGATCTGTCAAGCTCCAGTTTGTGCACTGAAACCCGGCTTTTGCGATGCCTTCCCCGGTCCGTAGACACTCCGTACGGATCTGGGAGGCCGGAATTTCTGGGCAAATGTTTCCACTTGTGGGGAAGAGCATAACTAGAGGCCATCAATATAGGATAGTCATCAAGAAATCCAATCGGGAATTCAGAAGAAACTTCTTTACCCAAAGAGTGGTGAGAATGAGAAGCTCGCTACCACAGGGAGTAGTTGAAGCGAATCGTATCGATGCATTTAAGGGGAAGCTAGACAAGCATATGAGGGAGAAGGGTGTTATTTATCTGGACTTGTATGTACAGCCACCAGTGGGCTCATTCCCCATGAAGATTCCATAATCCCTTGGGAGCACAGGTATGTAAGAGTGCTTCACAGGTTGGAGAGGCACTCTGGAGACCTACAATAAAAGACTAAGGTCACACATTACTTTGAGCTCACAGTGTTCAGTCTGACTCTTTCTCCATATACTACAACTGGCGATGAGACACAGATAGCGAACCCAAAGATGCAGAGAACAGTGGGCATCCTGGAGAAATTCTCAGAGGGAGATGATTGGGAAACTTTTGTGGAGCAACTCGACCAATACTTTGTGGCCAATGAGCTAGATGGGGAAGAGAGCGCTGCCAAACATAGAGTGATCCTCCTCCTCTGTGAGGCACCAACGTATGGCCTCATGAAGAATCTGCTCACTCCAGCGAAACCCACGGCGAAATCGTACGACGATGTGTGCACGCTGGTCCAAGAGCATTTGAACCCAAAGGAAAGCGTTCTGATGGCGAGGTACCGGTTCTACACCTACAAAAGGTCTGAAGGCCAGGAAGTGGCGAGTTATGTCGCCGAGCTGAGACGCCTTGCAGGACATTGCAAATTTGAAGGACATTTGGAGCACATGCTCAGAGACTTTTTCGTACTTGACATTGGCCACGAAACCATACTTCACAAACTTTTGACTGTAGAGACCCCAACCTTGAGTAAGGCCATAGCGATAGCCCAGGCGTTCATTGCCACCAGTGACAATACGAAGCAAATCTCTCAGCACACAAGTGCTGCTATAAGTACTGTGAACAAAGTGATGTTGTTTTCGAATCGTAACGGACAGGGCAAGTCACACATACCTGCAGCTACAGGTCAGTAGATGTCTCAGAGTCCACCATCAAGAGTGATGAATGCAAAGCCATTAACACCTTGTTGGTGCTGCGGGGGTGATCATCGTTTCCATTCATGCCGATTCAAAGGATACATTTACAAGGGCTGTGGAACAATGGGACATCTCCAACAAGTATGCAGGCGAGCTGCTAGGCCTGCTAAACCTGCAAACCACCACATTGCACAGGAGCACAGATCCACGGAGGATCACGACGAACCAGAACCTCTGATAGAAGAGACAGATGTACATGGGGTGCACACATTCACCACGAATTGTTCCCCGATAATGTTGAAGGTTGAACTAAATGGACTCCCGGTGTCAATGGAGCTGGACACGGGCACGAGTCAGTCCATCATGGGCAAAAAGACTTTCGAAAGGTTGTGGTGCAACAAGGCCTCAAGGCCAGTCTTAACTCCAATTCGCACAAAACTAAGAACTTACACGAAAGAACTGATTCCTGTAATCGGCAGTGCTACCGTAAAGGTCTCCTACGACGGAGCGGTGCACAAGCTACCACTCTGGGTGGTACGGGGCAATGGTCCCATGCTGCTCGGCAGGAGCTGGCTGGGAAAGATACGCTAGAACTGGGACGATATCCGAGTACTATCACCCGCTGACGACACTTCGCGTGCACAGGTTTTAAACAAATTTTCTTTGCTGTTCAAACCAGGCATCGGGAAATTCCAAGGAGCCAAAAGTGCAGATCCACCTAATTCTGGGGGCACAACTCATCCATCACAACGTGAGAGCAGTACCGTACATGATGAGAGAAAGGGTAGAAATCGAGCTCGACCGGCTACAAAGAGAGGGCATCATCTCACCGATCGAGTTCAGAGAGTGGGCCAGACCTATTTTACCAGTCCTCAAGGGAGACAGTACCATCAATACTCTGTGCCGATTACAAAATAACTATCAATCGTTTCTCTCTGCAGGACCAATACCCATTTTCAAATACCGACGACCTCTTTGCAACGTTGACGGGAGGAAAGACGTTCACCAAGCGGGATCTGACTTCAGCCTACATGACGCAGGAACTGGAGGAATCATCAAAGACCCTCACCTGCATCAACACGCACAAAGGCCTTTTTGTTTATAACAGATGCCCGTTTGGAATCCGATCAGCGGCGGCGATATTCCAGAGAAACATGGAAAGTTTACTGAAGTGGGTCCCGCACATTGTGGTCTTCCAGGACGACATCTTGGTCACAGGTCGGAACACAGTCGAGCATCTGCAGAACCTGGAGGAGGTTCTTAGTCGACTCAACCGCATGGGGCTCAGGTTAAAAGTGCGTTTTCCTGGTGCCTGAAGTGTAGTTTTTGGGAAGGAGGATTGCGACGGACGGCATCAGGCCAACCAACACGAAGACGGAGGCAATCGAGAACGCACCGAAGCCACAGAACGTGACGGAGCTGCGGTCGTTCCTGGGACTCTTGAACTACTTTGGTAACTTCTTACCGGGTCTCAGCACCCTGCTAGAACCATTACATGTCTTATATGAAAAGGGGACGAATGGGTTTGGGGTAAAAGCCAAGAAAATGCCTTTGTAAAAGTGAGAAAATTGTTATGCTCAAAACAAATTGCTTGTGTTGTATGATCCATGTAAGCGTTTGGTACTAGCATGTGATGCATCGTCATATGGCGGCGGGTGTGTATTGCAAAAAGCCAATGATTTCGGGAAACTGCAACCAGTTGCTTATGCATCCAGGAGTTTGTCTAAGGCTGAGAGAGCCTACAGTATGATTGAAAAAGAAGCGTTAGAGTGTGTCTATGGGATAAAGAAAATGCATCAATACCTGTTTGTGCTAAAATTTGAATTGGAAACTGACCACAAGCCACTTATATCCCTGTTTTCCGAGAGCAAAGGGATAAATACCAACGCATCGGCCCGCATCTTGAGATGGGCACTCACGTTGTCCACATACAACTACGCCATCCGCCACAGGCCAGGCACAAAAAACTGCGCCGATGCTCTCAGTAGGCTGCCATTGCCCACCACAGGGGTGGAAATGGCGCAGCCCGCAGATCTAGCCATGGTTATGGAAGCATTTGAGAGTGAGCAATCACTCGTCACTGACTGGCATATCAAAACCTGGACAAGCCAGGACCCTTTATTATCTCTAGTCAAAAGCTGTGTGCTTCACGGGAGCTGGTCCAGTGTCCCAGTGGAAATGCAGGAAGAGATAAAGCCGTTCCAATGGCGCAGAGATGAAATGTCTATACAGGCAGACTGCCTTCTGTGGGGCAATCGAGTAGTGGTCCCCAAGAAGGGCAGAGACACCTTCATCAATGACCACCACAATACCCACCCAGGCATCGTAATAATGAAAGCGATAGCCAGATCCCACGTGTGGTGGCCCGGCATCAATGCGGACTTAGAGTCCTGCGTTCACAGATGTAATACATGCTCGCAGCTAAGCAATGTACCCAGGGAGGTGCCGCTAAGTTTATGGTCTTGTCCCTCCAAACCGTGGTCTCGGGTACACGTCGACTATGCAGGCCCGTTCTTGGGTAAAATGTTCCTTGTGGTTGTAGACGCGTTCTCCAAGTGGATTGAATGTGAGATAATGTCGGCTAGCACGTCCGCTACCACTACTGAAAGCCTGCGAGCCATGTATGCCACACACGGCTTACCCGATGTCCTGGTGAGCGACAACGGGCCGTGTTTTACCAGTGCTGAGTTCATAGAATTCATGACACTTAACGGGATCAAACATGTCACATCTGCCCCGTTTAAATCAGCGTCCAATGGTCAGGCAGAGAGAGCTGTGCAAACCATCAAGCAAGGCTTGAAGAGGGTAACTGAAGGCTCACTGCAGACTCGCCTATCCCGAGTCCTGCTTAGCTACTCCACGACACCCCACTCCCACCTGCTGAACTGCTCATGAAAAGAGCACTTAAGACAAGGCTCTCGTTAGTTCACCTTGATCTACATGAACAGGTAGAGAGCAGGCGGCTTCAACAAAGTGCATACCATGATAGCGCAAATGTGTCATGCGAGATTGAAATCATTGATCCTGTATTTGTATAAAATTATGGGCAAAGTCCCAAGTGGCTTCCTGGCACTGTCGTGGCCAAAAAGGGGAGCAGGGTGTTTCGGGTCAAACTTTCAAATGGACTCATTCACCGGAAACACTTGGACCAAATCAAACTCAGATTCACGGATTATCCTGAGCAACCTAACTTGGACTCTACCTTTTTTGATCCCCCAACACACACACCAGTGGCAACCGACACCACGGTTGACCATGAAGCAGAACCCATCATCCACAGCAGCCCTGCAGGGCCCAACACACCAGGCAGCCCAGCAAGGCCAGCTGCACAGCAGCCCAGCGAGGGCCCAACAAATGATTCAACAACACCAGCCTTCACACCGAGACGATCAACTAGGGCAAGAAGGGCCCCAGATCGACTCACATTGTAAATAGTTACACTATTGACTTTAGGGGGGAATGTTGTTATATATGTGGACTTGTATTTACTCTGTACAGCCACCAGAGGGCTCATTCCCCAGAGTCCCAAGGGATCTCATAATCCCTTGGGAGCACAGGTATTTCAGAAGGCTTCACAGGTTGGAGAGGCACTCTGGAGACCTGCAATAAAAGACTACGGTCACACTTTACTTTGAGCTCACAGTGTTCAGTCTGACTCTTTCTCGATACACTACAAAGGGCATAGAGGGTGATGCTGATAGATTTAGACGAGGAAAGACAGGAGGAGGCTCGAGTGGAGCATAAACGTCAGCATGGACTGGTTGGACCGAATGGCCTGTTTCTGTGCCGTATATCCGCTGTAACCCATGAAGTTGCTCACGGTGGATTGGTAAGGTATATTGTTTTACAACAAGAGAGATGCTAACAATTAAGTGTGATGAGCAAAGTATTGCAGGATGTAAGTGCATGCCGCACAAAATGCTCGATGCATCACCAGTGGATCTTCTGGGCTTGTGGGCGTGGCAGGATGGAGGATAAGGTCAATCTGCCTCCGTCGTGTTTGTGCTCCTGTTTTCTTTCATTTTCTGCTGCTGTTTTTCTCTTGTGCGCTCATTTCCCTTCCTTGCTTTGCCCTCTGTGCTCTTCTGCCCATCTTTCTCTCTTTATTTATTTATTTTCCTATGGGTTAGAATCCCTGGCGACTTTTAATGTGTTAAAGATGATTCCGCAGCACACACAGGTGCAGCCCCTGAGTGTGCATTGTTCTTACATAAAGTTCACTCCTCAGAATCTCGAGTCTTACATCAAGTAGAAGACCCTGGTGCATTTTGTTAATTCAATGACTTAACCTTTACATCCCCCAAGAGAGCAGGCGGGGCCTTGCTTTAATGTCTCCATCAAAAAACACACTCCCTCAGCACTGCAAGTAGGCCTTGCATCTTTTGTGCTCGAGTCCCTGGAGTGGGACTTGAATCCATAACCTTCTGACTCAGAGGCAAGAGTGCTACCCACTGAGCCACAGCTGACTCTATGGACAAGGAATGCAATTTACGCAAGGAAATAACTCCACAAACCTCCAAAACATGCTCTTCTTTCAGTTTTAACCAGAATAATGCTTTTGAAAGTAGTAGGATTAAGAAAGTTCTCTTCTTTCCCAGAAAATAATTCAAGAAGATTTTCTGACCCGAACCTTTGACCTCTTGTTACACTTCCTGCTCACGCGTTTTCTCTTTCACTCAATGGTCAATATCTAACGTGTTGTAAAATCGTTGTGAAGCGTCTTGGGATGTTTTACTCCGTTAAAGGCGCCATATAAATAAACGTTATTGTTATTCTAACCAGAGAAAAACAAATATCCCCGAGGGTCACTCTCAGAGCAGAAGTGCAGGTGCAAAGCCTAAAAGAGGAAAGTTAATACCTGTCAAGCAGCCATCTTGCGGATCTGGAGCAGTTGCCTTGGAGATGCAATAGTAGCCAAGGTCACAAAGGCCTGAGGGCTGGCTTAAACCAACTCTTTCACAGTAATGGCCACCGTCACAGGGGGTTGGATATACAGCTCCCTCAGGGCAGTAGTACCTGATCGAAAGATTAATACTTTAATAAATGATCACTTGGGTCACCTTCATCAAACATCTACCAATAACTAAACAACAACAACTTGTATTTATATAGCGCCTTTAACGTAGTGAAACGTCCCAAGGCGCTTCATAGGAGCATTGTGCGATAAAAATTTGACACCGAGCCGCAGAAGTAGAAATTAGCGTAGGTGACCAATAGCTTGGTCAAAGAGGTAGGTTTTAAGGAGCGTCTTGAAGGAGTAAAAAGGGGTAGAGAGGCGGAGAGGTTTAGACAGGGAGTTCCAGAGCTTGGGGCCCAGGCAACAGAAGGCACGGCCACCGATGGTTGAGCGATTATAATCAGGGATGCTGAGGAGGGCAGAATTAGAGGAGCGCAGATATCTCGGGGGGTTGTGGGGCTGGAGGAGATTACAGAGATAGGGAGGAGCTATTTAGGGACCTAAGACTCAATGTGGATCCCACCCATATTCATCTCTGTACTGGATTGAAAGTGGCGATAATCCAAAACACAATGTTGATATCCATCATTCCTTGCACAATTATAATTAAAAATTAATTCAAATATGAACTATTAATCTAACTTTATTTTTCTCTAAGCATATTTTCAGTCACTATCAAAAGCTTACCCTAGTGGACAGACATCTCCGCCTTTACCAGTGGGGGTAGCTATGGTTGATCGACCAATGCAGTGATAACCAGCTGCACAGAAACCCTGAGGCTCTGACAGACCGTACGCACCACAATAATGACCCCCTGTAACAAAGAAAGAAAGCATTTACATCGCGCTTTTCACAACCACTGGATGTCCCAAAGCGCTTAACAGCCAATGAAGTACTTTTTGAAGTGCAGTCACTGTTGCAATGTGGGAAACGCAGCAGCCAATTTGCGCACAGCGAGCTCCCACAAACAGCAATGTGATAATGACAAAATAATTTGTTTTTGTTATGTTGATTGACGGATAAATGTCCTGCTCTTGATCAAAATATTGCCATGGGATCTTTTACCTCCACCTGAGAGGGCAGATGGGGCCTCAGTCTAGCATCTCATCCAAAACACAGCACCTCCAAAAGTGCGGTGCTCCCCAGAGCGTCAGCCTAGATTCTTGTGCTCAAGTCTCTGGAGTGGGACTTGAACCCACAACCTTCTGACTCATGGGATCATTTACATCCATCTGAGAGAGCAGACCTTGGTTTAACATCTCATCCGCAAGACGGCACCTCCAGCAGTGCAGCACTCCCTCAGCACTGCACTGGACTGGACCATCAGCCTACACTTATGTGCTTAAGTCATGAAGTGGGACTATGAACCCACAACCTTCTGACTTAAAGGCAAGTGTGCTGCCCACTGAGCCACAGCTGACACTGTGGACAATAAATGCATCGGTTAGAAATACACGAGTGTTTCTTCCGCACAAACTTTCATGCATGTTAATACAACAGGACTTGTATCATCAATCCACCAGCATCAATTAAATCAGAGCCATCTTAAACAAAATACATTATTTAAGATGGATTACCTGGACACGGTAAGCATTCCTGAGCTGTGGTTCTTGCTGTTAAGTTACTAAAAGTACCAGGAGGGCAGGAAAAAAGCAAAAAAGACACTGTCCCGGGCGGACAGTAGAATCCAGCAGGGCAAACGTATTCCATGTAACTTGAGGTGGCACCAGGACAGTAATAGCCTTTAATTTAATCAGAAGATCATCATTGTTTTATTTATTTTCAAAGAAAGACTTGCACTTATATAGGGCCTCAGGATGTCCCAAAGTGCTTTACAAAAAGACAAAAAATAAGACTTGCATTTATATAGCGCCTTTCACGACCACCGGATGTCTCAAAGAGCACTTTACAGCCAATGAAGTACTTTTGGGCTGTTGTAATGTGGGAAACGCAGTAGCCAATTTGAGTACAAGCAAGCTCCCCCAAACAGCAATGTGATATTGCCTAGATAATCTGTTTTTGTTATGTTGATTGAGGGATAAATTTTGGCCAGGACAGCGGGGATAACTCCCCTGCTCGTCGAAATAGTGTCATGGGATTTTTTTACGTCCACCTGAGAGAGCAGACGGGGCTCGGTTTAATGTCTCATCCGAAAGACAGCACCTCTGACAGTGCAGCACTCCCTCAGCACTGCACTGGAATGTCAGTCTAGTTTTTGAAGTGTAGTCATTGTTGTAATGTAAGAAACGCGACAGCCACTTTGTGTACGACAAGCTCTCACAAACAGCAATGATCAGATAATCCACTGCTGTTGGCTGAGGAATAAATTCTAGCCAGAACACCAGGGAGGGCTCCCCTGTTTTTCTTTGAAATAGTGCCATTTATCCTTTACGTCCACCTGAGAGGGCAGACGGGGCCTCGGATTAACCTATCACGTGAAAGACAGTACCTCTGACAGTGCAGCACTCCCTCTGTAATACACTGGAGTGTCAGCCTAGATTTTTAACTTAAGTTACTGGCTCGGAGGCGAGAGTGCTACGCATTGAGCCATGCCTGACGCCTATTCAACTGAATATAAATTGACTTTAACCAGCCAGTTGACCCATTCTATCTGAATTATTGGGTCATCTGAGACCACAGAAGAGAAGGAAAAGAATGCTTATAAATATAGAGACCTGAAGTCTATGCTGCACAGGGGTGCGGAAAAAATTAAAATAAATATTGTGCAGGCAACTTGGAACGATTTCTGTTGGAACTTTCTTTGTGTCAGGTGTCCCATCAAAGTTAATCATAATATCTCTGGGCCATTGTCTGATTAGGATATGCTAATATTGGAGATTAAAAACAGGAAAGTCTTGGATTTATATAGCGCCTTTCACCACCACCGGACATCTCAAATCACTTTACAGCCAATGAAGTACTTTTGGAGTGTGGTCACTGTTGTAATGTGGGAAATGCGGCAGCCAATTTGCGCACAGCAAGCTCCCACAAACAGCAATGTGATAATGAGCCAGATAGTCTGTTTTTTTGTTATGTTGATCGAGGTCAGGACTCCCCTGCTCTTCTTCGAAACAGTGCTATGGGATCTTTTACATCCACTTGAGAGAGCAGACGGCACCTCTGACAGTGCAGCGCTCCCTCAGCACTGCAATGGGAGTGTCAGCCTAGATTTATTGTACTCAAGTGAGCTTGAACTCACAAGCTTCTGACTCAGAGGCGAGTGTGCTATCCACTGAGCCACAGCTGACATTAGTCAGGACACTGCAGAGTAGCAACAAGCAGATGGCTTGGCTACATCCCATGTAAGGGGCTAATATCAGGGATTAACCAGAACAATGGAAGTCATTGCCTACAGGGCTGTATTAATACCTGCCCTCCTGAATGGATCAGAGGCATGGATGATATACAAAAGACACATCAGTCGCTGGAGATATATCACCAACGATGTCTCCGCAAGGTCATGCCAAATCCCTTGGGAGGTCAGACGCACCTACTTCAATGTCCTCGCCCAGGCTGACATCCCCAGCATTGAAGCACTGACCACACTCGATCAGCTTCGCTGGGCAGGTCACTTAGTTCACATGCCAGACACGAGACTCCCTGAGCAATTGCTCTACGCGGAGCTCCTTCACGGCAAACAAGCCAAAGGTGGGCAGTGGAAACGTTACTAGGACACCATCAAAGCCTCCCTGGTGAAGTGCGACATCACCACTGACACCTGGGAGACCCTGGCCAAAGACCACCCTAGGTGGAGAAAGCGCATCCGGGAGGGCATTGAGCTCTTCGAATCTCAACGCCGCAAGCGTGAAGAGGTCAGGCGCAGGCAGTGGAAGGAGCGTGCGGTAAATCAGTCCCACCCCCACTTCCCCCGACGAATATCTGTCCCACCTGTGACAGGGTCTGTGGTTCTCATATTGGACTGTTCAGCCACCAAATAACTCATTTTTAGGAGTGGAAGCAAGTCTTCCTCGATTCCGAGGGACTGCCTATGATGATGATGGAAGTACCTAAGCAATGTCACATCAACTCTCTGGCATTGTCTAGCTCATCTCCTGTTCCTTTTGCAATGTCAATGCAGGATATCAGGTTAAATCAATTAGCAGATAATCCATCAAGATCGTTCTTACGTTGAGATCAATATACATTCTGGGCATCATGTTTCAGGAGGCCTGGAATGTTTTTTGAACATGTGACAGGTGGGTACAAAGAGGGAAACAGAGGAACTTCTTGTGGAGAGAGCTCACGGGATGGTCGGATGTCCAACATCTACGGAGGCCAAACTTTATCACCTTGGGTCTGCAGGGAACCTGGATATACCAGTCTATTGTATAACTGTAATAGTTCATGTACTATTGGTGTCTGAGTAATAAACTGGCATTTGGACAATACGCTCGAGCCTGGACCACGAGGATTCATTTAATTGAGTTAAGAGATTTTCTTACAATCGCCATCTCTTTTTCTGAGCAAATCATGCAAACCCAGTCATAAATTCTGGATGGCATGTTGAGTCTACAGCATAAATATATGTCATTAAGCCCAACAGGTCTGTGCCAGTGTTTATGCTCCCTACAAGCCTCCCCCCACCCCTCTTCATCTCAGCCTATCAGTATAACCTTCTATTCCTTTCTCCCTCAGGCGTTTATCGAGCTTCTCCTTCATTGATCTATGCTATTCACCTTAACTACTCCTTGTGGTAGTGAATAGGACATTCTAACCACTCTCGAGGTAAAGACGTTACTCCTGAATTCCCGATTGGATCTATTAGCGATTATATTGTCTTTATGACCTCTAGTTTTAGACTCTCCACAAGTGGAAAAATCCACATCTACTGTATCAAACCCCTTCATAAGCTTAAAGACCTCGACTAGGTCACCTCTCAGTCTTCTCAGTGGGCTTAATGGGAAAAATAGCCATTTCTCACTCTGGAATTTCATATATCCAGGGTCGCAAATGAATTCCCCGAACACACACACACACACACCTCTAAATGTTAAACAAGCGCATTTTTCAAAGACTGAATAAATTTGCCTTGTTTTACATTGCTGATATGGTTTTGGTTTCACACCACCAGCATGCACACATTACCTGCTGCATAATCCTTACCTGCCATACACAGTAGACATTCCTTCGATCCCTCCATATCAGTGTAGTATCCAGGTGCACAGGGTTTGGGGAATTCGGAGCCCATCGGGCAATAATAGCCCTGCAAATAAAACAGTGACTTGTGAACATAAGAACAGAAGAAATAGGAGCAGGAGTCGGCCATTTGGCCCCTCGAGCCTGCTCCGCCATTCAATAAGATCATGGCTGATCCGATCTTGGCCTCGACTCCACTTCCCCGCCCGCTCCCCATAACCCTTGACTCCCTTATCGTTCAAAAATCTGTTTATCTCCATCTTAAATATATTCAATGACCCAGCCTCCACAGCTCTCTGGGGCAGAGAATTCCAAAGATTCACCACCCTCTTAGAGAAGAAATTCCTCCTTGTTTCCGTTTTAAATGGGTGCCCCCTTATTCTGAAACTATGTCCTCCAGTTCTAGATTCCCCCACGAGGGGAAACATCCTCTCTATCTACCCCACTCAGAATCTTATACTTTTCAATAAGATCACTTCTCAGGCTTCTAAACCCCAAGGAGTATAGGCCCAACCTGCTCAACTTTTCTTCATATGACAATCCCTTCATCTCAGGAACCAACCTCATGAACCTTCTTTGAACTGCCTCCAATGCAAGTGCTTATCACATCCCCACTCATTTCAAGCAGTTCAAATTGGAATGAAAGCCAAACATGAACATGTTCTGCCCGATCCTTAAACTTCAAGTAAAGTGCCGTAGTTAATTACCGTCCTCATAACAGATTACACAGCTCTTTACCTCGGATGTCAAGCAATGTTCCCTTTATTGTTTTTTTTTGGGTGCGGGCCCCTTTAAGGGGCAGAGTGGCCGATTCGAAATTCCTATTTAAAAGCCGGAGATCTGGCTGCGCGGGAGCGGCAGAGCACTGCACGGTTGCATGGCTATGCAGCTTAAAGGGAACATTGATGTCAAGTATGGATTATGGGGAAAAGTACAATGGGGAGGAAGGCCCTCTCTGTGAGAATGTAAAACTATTTTCAAAGAACGGGATTACGATTTCATTACCCACAACTCACAAAGGTTACTTTGACAGAACTTTAAAAAAAAAAATGTGTTCATGGGTTGTAGGCATCACTGGTAAGGCCAACATTTATTGCCCATTCCTAATTGCCTATGTGAAGGTGGTAGTGAGCCGCCTTACTGAACCACTGCAGTCCGTGTGGTGAAGGTACTCCCACAGTGCTGCTAGGGAGGGAGTTCCAGGATTTTGAGCCAGCGACTATATAAAGGATGGAATGTAACTTGGAAAGGAATGTGGAGGTGATGGTGTTCCCATGCGCCTGCTGCCCTTGACCTTCTAGGTGGTAGAGGTCACGGGTTTGGGAGGTGCTGCCGAAGAAGCCTTGGCGAGTTGTTGCAGTGCATCTTGTAGCTGGTGCACACTGCAGCCACGGTGCACCGGTGGTGGAGAGAGTGAATGTTGAAGGCGGTGGATGGGGTGCTGATCAAGCGGGCTGCTTTGTCCTGGATGGTATCGAGCTTCCAGAGTGTTGTTGGAGCTGCACTAATCCAGGCAAGTGGAGCTTATTCCATCACACTCCTGCAAACTGCAACAACAGTAGGAACAAGGGCAGCAAAGTGCGGGATCAGCGATTTTCGATTGGAGTGCATATTGAGTGGGTGGGGCCGTGCGCGACATTCGATCAATGGCTCGAGCAAGAATCCCGACATATTTTCATGGCTGAGCCTAATCTGAATATTGGGGTGAGTGCACATGGGAAGCTCGCTCTGCATGGAGAGGGTCGGAGGTCAGGAGGCAAAGAATCTGTCAGCTCCTCCATGGACCCGAGCCAACAGGCAGGCTCTGAATGGGGTGGAGGTTGGGGGTGAGGGGTGGTGGAGGTGGGGTGAGGGGTGGCGGGGGTGGGGGTGAGGGGTGAGGGGTGAGGGGGGGGTGAGGGGTGGAGGGGGTGGGGGTGAGGGGTGGAGGAGGTGGGGGTGAGGGGTGACGGGGGTGGGGGTGAGGGGTGGGGGTGAGGGGTGGAGGGGGTGAGGGGTGGCGGGGGTGGGGGTGAGGGGTGAGGGGCTGGTGGAGTGGTGGCCCTGACCAACCAGCTGCAGGCCTGAAGAATTTTGTAGGTCCAGGATGACTGTTCATACCCCTCCCGATCACTATTAAAAAATCTTTTGGGACTATTTTCAGGGCCCCTTTGAGGACTGCTGGTTAGGCTGCATGGCAGCTGCTACCAATAAGCGGAGTGCGCTCAGCACACATTCCATCCAGTGGCACACCAAAAATGGCACTGAGGTCCAACAACCGATGTTTCAGGTTGGAGCGGGCGTCACCCATTTCAAGATCTGCCTGAACATCGCGTTGAGTGGTCCTTCGGTGACCAATTCTGTCAGTCATCCGGTTTTCCAGCAAATGGCTCCATCCTGCTGTAGAAAATGAACTTACCTTATTGGGGCCTATTAAGCCCGTCCAGTGTATTACCCCATCCAATGAGATGCCGTGGGTCTGGTGATGTCATTCATGATGCAGTTTTAGCTGGGATCCTTAAAGGGACCATGGCCACATTACATTTGATGTTTAATCTAACATAGTGGGTGTTGATTCTTTACTGTACAATAATATAATAAAAGTTATATACGAGTGATAAAGAAATATTTTAAATAATATTATCATAAGTAATATGGCTCCATCTACAAATACGGACAATATAATTAAAAAGTACATTCATTGGGAAGTTATTGGTGCTTTAGTCACAAATCTATAGCTTTTGTATCAGTAACTGGTGCAAATAAGCGATGTGTGTGTATTGGTAATAGATACAATTAAGCAGATTTTAAATGTAATTGTAAAGGGGTGGATTTACAATCTTATGCAAGTTCAGCAGAAGAGCTGTGGAATCACTGACAAGCGGTATAAGTGGTGCTCACAATGTGTTTCTGGGATTTTTGCAGCTCTTCTGTTGAAGTTAACAAGAGACAAGTGAGAGAATCTCTGCAGAAAGTCACAGACTGAAAAATTAAATTAGTCATATTCAGGGACTGAAAGCAAATTGAACCATTAGAATGAGTGATGAGAATGAAATTGTTACGGTTGATGACTTGATTTAGCATGTAACTGGACAATCACAGTTTACTGTGAGGAAAACCTGACCAGAAACAACACTACGGTTTATTTAAATGGTATGTGTCATGTTTTACAGTGCTGATCAATTCACTGCACTTACAGTCGAGAATGGCCAGTGAAAAATGTATTTCCCTTGCCATCCAGGGTAGCACTTACATCCCTTCAGGAATTTCTGAATTAAATTTACCAGTAGCTTTTCAAGAAGAACAGAATCTGCATCAATCTGTTCACTGATGTCATCAACATGCTTCCATTCTGGTATATTTTCCGTGCTGTCAAGTAATCAGCTGGAGCAATGGCCACTGAACCCAGGCCTCAGGTTATCAGGCAGGCAGGGAAATTTAAAAAGTAAGTGAATAAAAGGCCCTTAAGTACCTGTAAACCACCCGATAATTATTTCAATTGGGTTCCCCGTTGCTGCCGGTCGGGTTGGCTCCGCGATGACAGACGGGCCTGTGGGAAAGGTGCGTGGGAGCGAGATGATAGCGGGTTCCCGAACCGGTCAAAAATAACAACTTTCGCACCCGTCCTGCCACTGATCATGCCAACTACCACCCCAAAACATTCAGCTCTATATCTAACGGTATGATATGCATATATTCCAATGACAATGGCTCTAGTCTATTCGGGGACGGGTTTCGTGAATAGAGGACTCTGCCGGGAACGTTGTGTGTCCGGGGACACAGTACCTCATCCGGGGAATGTCCCCAGAAAACGGAGAGCGTAGGGTTCACCCTAACGTGGACATATATTGCTGCTCCTTCACCATGACTGGGACAGAATGTTGGAATTATCTTCTGATTTTCTTGGTGAAAATTTTCACTGGTGCTGGCACCATCCCAGTCCCTTAGCCAACTGGCCAGATTTCATTTAAAAAGTACTTGGATGTGCACTTGAAGTGCAGTAACCTACAGGACTATGGACCAAGAACTGGAAAGCGGGATTAGGCTGGATAGCCCTTTGTCGGTTAGCGTGGATACGATGGGCCGAAATGGCCTCCTTCCGTGCTGTAAATTTCTATGATTCATGTGTGAGGTTGAGTCACGGATCTCGGTGGGTTGTCCCATCACCAAAGCCCACCCTGTTCCCACCTCGCATCACATCCACACGCAGCACCCCCGAGCAGGATTCACCAGATATCAACCAGCAACAGAAACCCCATCCGAATAACCACCCCACTCGCTAGTTGGGCCACTCAAATCATATTTAATGAGTGTCAACTGTGCCTCAGCGGGCAGCAAACTCGCCTCCGAGTCAGAAGGCTGTGGGTTCAAGTCCCACTCCAGGGACTTGAGCACAAAATCTAGGCTGACAGTCCCAGTGCAGTGCTGAGGGAGTGCTGCACTGTTGGAGGTGTCAACTTTCAGATGGGACGTTAAACCGAGGCCCCGTCTGCTCTCTCAGGTGGACGTAAAAGATCCCATGGCACTATTTTGAAGACGAGCAGGGGAGTTATCTCCAGTGTCCTGGACAATTTTTAATCCCTCAATCACATTACTAAAACAGACTATCTGGTCATTGTCACATTGCTGTTTGTGGGACCTTGCTGTGTGCAAATTGGCTGCTGCGTTTCCCATGTTACCACAGTGACTACACTCGAAAAGTACTTAATTGGCTGCAAAGTCGCTTTGAGACGTCCGGTGGTTGCGAAAGGCGCTATATAAATCCCAGTCTTTTTTCTTTTTCAATAACCAAGTGTAAAATTATATGTACCGTTGTGCAGATGTCACCGTCTCCTGTATGGAATCGATCTGTGCGTAACCAGTCATGCTGGGTGCCAGCCATGGAATTGTTCATTCTGGGGTTTGGCCTATCAACACCTGAAGTACAATAATGTCCTTGATTGCATGGACCTGGAGATAGGGGAGGAACAGGTTGCACAGCAACATCAATCACAATGATCCTGAGATTAGGGAAACGGATTCTGTGCCAGCATTTTGAAAAATGAATAACCATTATTGCATCATCTTTTCTCATATAACTGGAAACCTGCCAATGACTGCTGTTGTAGTAAAGACACCTCCTTATAGTTAAAATAGAAAGATATCCAGGCAATAAACACAGAATCACAGAACAGTACAGCACAGAAGGAGGCCATTTGGCCCATCGAATCTGTGCTGACTCTTTTGAAGAGCAATCCACTTAGTCCCACTCCCCCGCCCTTACCCCATAGCACTGCTCATTCTTTTCCTTCAAGTATTTATCTAAATCCCCTTTGAAAATTGCTATTGAATCTGTATCCATCATCTTCATAGGCGGTCCCTTGTATCGAGGATGATTTGCTTCCACGCCAAAAAGGGATGAGTTCACAGCTGTTTCAATGAAGGACCTAATATTCCAGGTCCCGAACTACATGTTGAAGGATGGAAGATGCCTGTGCGTGGATTTTTTTACGTGGGGTGGCCGTTGGACATCAGCCACCACACGGGCCTGACAGAGCTAGGTCTTGGTCCAGTGGCAAGGGTTAACCAAGGCGACTGGAGACCAGCTCTGCTGCACGGACCTAGTGCGCGCACATATCGCAGTGTGGGCTGGGTCCGTGCTGCCCCTGGGCCCTCGGCTCTTCAGGAGAGCCCAACTCCCCCACACTGGGCCCAACTCCCCCACATTGGGCCCAACTCCCCCACACTAGGCCCGGCTCCCCCACACTAGGCCCAACTCCCCCACACTGGGCCCAACTCCCCCACATTGGGCCCAACTCCCCCACATTGGGCCCAACTCCCCCACACTGGGCCCAACTCCCCCACACTAGGCCCGGCTCCCCCACACTGGGCCCGGCTCCCCCACACTGGGCCCGGCTCCCCCACACTGGGCCAAACTCCCCCACACTGGGCCCCACTCCCCCACACTGGGCCCAACTCCCCCACACTAGGCCCAACTCCCCCACACTGGGCCCAACTCCCCCACATTGGGCCCAACTCCCCCACACTGGGCCCAACACCCCCACACTGGGCCCAACTCCCCCACACTGGGCCCAACTCCCCCACAATGGGCCCCGCTCCCCCACACTGGGCCCGGCTCCCCCACACTGGGCCGAACTCCCCCACATTGGGCCCAACTCCCCCACACTGGGCCCGGCTCCCCCACACTGGGCCCGGCTCCCCCACACTGGGCCCGGCTCCCCCACACTGGGCCCGGCTCCCCCACACAGGACCCCTCTCCCCCACACTGGGCCCGGCTCCCCCACACAGGACCCCTCTCCCCCACACTGGGCCTGGCTCCCCCACACTGGGCCCCACTTCCCTACACTGGGCCCCACTCCCCCACACTGGGCCTGGCTCCCCCACACTGGGCCTGGCTCCCCCACACTGGGCCCAAGTCACCCACACTGGGCCCAAGTCCCCCACACTGGGCCCAAGTCCTCCACACTGGGCCCGGCTCCCCCACACTGGGCCCAACTCCCCCACACTGGGCCCGGCTACCCCATACTGGGCCCAACTCCCCCACACTGGGCCCGGCTCCCCCACACTGGGCCCAACTCCCCCAGACTGGGCCCAACTCCCCCAAACTGGACCCGGCTCCCCCACACTGGGCCCGGCTCCCCCACACTGGGCCCGGCTCCCCAACACTGGGCCCAACTCCCCCACACTGGGCCCGGCTCCCCCACACTGGGCCCGGCTCCCCCACACTGGGCCTGGCTCCCCCACACTGGGCCCAAGTCCCCCACACTGGGCCCAAGTCCCCCAAACTGGGCCCAAGTCCTCCACACTGGGCCCGGCTCCCCCACACTGGGCCCAACTCCCCCACACTGGGCCCGGCTACCCCACACTGGGCCCAACTCCCCCACACTGGGCCCGGCTCCCCCACACTGGGCCCAACTCCCCCAAACTGGACCCGGCTCCCCCACACTGGGCCCGGCTCCCCCACACTGGGCCCGGCTCCCCAACACTGGGCCCGGCTCCCCCACACTGGGCCCGGCTCCCCCACACTGGGCCCCGCTCCCCCACACTGGGCCCCACTCCCCCACACTGGGCCCCGCTCCCCCACACTGGGCCCCGCTCCCCCACACTGGGCCCGGCTCCCCCACACTGGGCCCAACTCCACCAAACTGGGCCCCGCTCCCCAACACTGCGCCCGGCTCCCCCACACTGGGCCCCGCTCCCCCACACTGGGCCCCGCTCCCCCACACTGGGCCCCGCTCCCCCACACTGGGCCCCGCTCCCCCACACTGGGCCCCGCTCCCCCACACTGGGCCCAACTACCCCACACTGGGCCCGGCTCCCCCACACAGGACCCCTCTCCCCCACACTGGGCCTGGCTCCCCCACACTGGGCCCCACTTCCCTACACTGGGCCCCACTCCCCCACACTGGGCCTGGCTCCCCCACACTGGGCCTGGCTCCCCCACACTGGGCCTGGCTCCCCCACACTGGGCCCAAGTCCCCCACACTGGGCCCAAGTCCTCCACACTGGGCCCGGCTCCCCCACACTGGGCCCAACTCCCCCACACTGGGCCCGGCTACCCCACACTGGGCCCAACTCCCCCACACTGGGCCCGGCTCCCCCACACTGGGCCCAACTCCCCCAGACTGGGCCCAACTCCCCCAAACTGGACCCGGCTCCCCCACACTGGGCCCGGCTCCCCCACACTGGGCCCGGCTCCCCAACACTGGGCCCGGCTCCCCTACACTGGGCCCGGCTCCCCCACACTGGGCCCCGCTCCCCCACACTGGGCCCCACTCCCCCACACTGGGCCCCGCTCCCCCACACTGGGCCCGGCTCCCCCACACTGGGCCCGGCTCCCCCACACTGGGCCCAACTCCACCAAACTGGGCCCCGCTCCCCAACACTGCGCCCGGCTCCCCCACACTGGGCCCCGCTCCCCCACACTGGGCCCCGCTCCCCCACACTGGGCCCCGCTCCCCCACACTGGGCCCAACTACCCCACACTGGGCCCAACTACCCCACACTGGGCCCAACTACCCCACACTGGGCCCAACTACCCCACACTGGGCCCGGATCCCCCACACTGGGCCCGGCTCCCCCAAACTGGGCCCAGCTCCCCCACACTGGGCCCGGCTCCCCCACACTGGGCCCAACTCCCCCACACTGGGCCCCGCTCCCCCACACTGGGCCCGGCTCCCCCACACTGGGCCCGGCTCCCCCACACTGGGCCCAACTCCCTCACACTGGGCCCCGCTCCCCCACACTGGACCCCACTCCCCCACACTGGGCTCAACTCCCCCACACTGGGCCCAACTCCCCCACACTGGGCCCAACTCCCCCACACTGGGCCCAACTCCCCCACACTGGGCCCGGCTCCCCCACACTGGGACCCACTCCCCCACACTGGGCACCGCTCCCCCAAACTGGGCCCGGCTCCCCCACACTGGGCCCCGCTCCCCCACACTGGACCCCACTCCCCCACACTGGGCTCAACTCCCCCACACTGGGCCCAACTCCCCCACACTGGGCCCAACTCCCCCACACTGGACCCCACTCCCCCACACTGGACCCCACTCCCCCACACTGGACCCCACTCCCCCACACTAGGCTCAACTCCCCCACACTGGGCCCAACTCCCCCACACTGGGCCCCACTCCCCCACACTGGGCCCCACTCCCCCACACTGGGCACAACTCCCCCACACTGGGCACAACTCCCCCACACTGGGCTCAACTCCCCCACACTGGGCCCGGCTCCCCCACACTGGGCCCGGCTCCCCCACACTGGGCCCGGCTCCCCCACACTGGGCCCGGCTCCCCCACACTGGGCCCGGCTCCGCCACACTGGGCCCCACTCACCCACACTGGGCCCCGCTCCCCCACACTGGGCCCCGCTCCCCCACACTGGGTCCCGCTCCCCCACACTGGGCCCGGCTCCCCCACACTGGGCCCCACTCCACCACACTGGGCCCCACTCCACCACACTGGGCCCCACTCCACCACACTGGGCCCCACTCCCCCACACTGGGCCCCACTCCCCCACACTGGGCCCCGCTCCCCCACACTGGGCCCGGCTCCCCCACACTGGGCCCCACTCCCCCACACTGCGCCCCACTTCCCCACACTGGGCCCAACTCCCCCACACTGGGCCCAACTCCCCCACACTGGGCCCCACTCCCCCACACTGGGCCCCACTCCCCCACACTGGGCCCCACTCCCCCACACTGGGCCCAACTCCCCCAGACTGGGCCCAAGTCCCCCACACTGGGCCCGGCTCCCCCACACTGGGCCCAACTCCCCCACACTGGGCCCGGCTACTCCACACTGGGCCCAACTCTCCCACACTGGGCCCAACTCCCCCACACTGGGCCCAACTCCCCCAGACTGGGTCCAACTCCCCCAAACTGGGCCCGGCTCCCCCACACTGGGCCCGGCTCCCCCACACTGGGCCCGGCTCCCCCACACTGGGCCCGGCTCCCCCACACTGGGCCCAACTCCCCCACACTGGGACCCGCTTCCCCACACTGGGCCCCGCTCCCCCACACTGGGCCCCGCTCCCCCACACTGGACCCGGCTCCCCCACACTGGGCCCGGCTCCCCCACACTGGGCCCAACTCCCCCACACTGGGCCCCGCTCCCCCACACTGGGCCCAGCTCCCCCACACTGGGCCCCGCTCCCCCACACTGGGCCCCGCTCCCCCACACTGGGCCCCGCTCCCCCACACTGGGCCCCGCTCCCCCACACTGGGCCCCGCTCCCCCACACTGGGCCCCGCTCCCCCACACTGGGCCCAACTACCCCACACTGGGCCCGGCTCCCCCACACTGGGCCCGGATCCCCCACACTGGGGCCCACTCCCCCACACTGGGCACAACTCCCCCATACTGGGCACAACTCCCACAAACTGGGCTCAACTCCCCCACACTGGGCCCGGATCCCCCACACTGGGCCCGGCTCCCCCACACTGGGCCCGGCTCCCCCACACTGGGCCCAACTCCCCCACACTGGACCCGGCTCCCCCACACTGGGCCCGGCTCCGCCACACTGAGCCCAACTCCCCCAAACTGGGCCCGGCTCCCCCACACTGGGCCCGGCTCCACCGCACTGGGCCCAACTCCCCCACACTGGGCCCAACTCCCCCACACTGGGCCCCACTCCCCCACACTGGGCCCGGTTCCCCCACACAGGGCCCAAATCCCCCACACTGGGCCCCACTCCCCCACACTGGGCCCCACTCCCCCACACTGGGCCCCACTCCCCCACACTGGGCCCAACTCCCCCACACTGGGCCCAACTCCCCCACACTGGGCCCAACTCCCCCACACTGGGCCCAACTCCCCCACACTGGGCCCAACTCCCCCACACTGGGCCCGGCTCCCCCACACTGGGCCCGGCTCCTCCACACTGGGCCCCGCTCCCCCACACTGGGCCCGGCTCCCCCACACTGGGCCCCATCCACCCATACTGGGCCCGGCTCCCCCACACTGGGCCCAACTCACCCACACTGGGCCCGGCTCCCCCACACTGGGCCCGGCTTGCTCACACTGGGCCCGGCTCCCCCACACTGGGCCCCGCTCCCCAACACTGGGCCCCGCTCCCCCACACTGGGCCCCGCTCCGCCACACTGGACCCCGCACCCCCACACTGGACCCCACTCCCCTACACTGGACCCCACTCCCCCACACTGGGCCCAACTCCCCCACACTGGGCCCAACTCCCCCACACTGGACCTCTCTCCCCCACACTGGACCACACTCCCCCACACTGGGCCCCGCTTCCCCACACTGGGCCCCGCTCCCCCACACTGGGCCCGGCTCCCCCACACTGGGCCCCGCTCCCCCACACTGGGCCCCACGCCCCCACACTGGGCCGGGCTCCCCCACACTGGGCCCCACTCCCCCACACTGGGCCCCTCTCCCCCACACTGCGCCCCACTCCCCCACACTGGGCCCAACTCCCCCAAACTGGGCCCCGCTCCCCCACACTGGGCCCGGCTCCCCCACACTGGGCCCGGCTCCTCCACACTGGGCCCCGCTCCCCCACACTGGGCCCGGCTCCCCCACACAGGGCCCGGCTCCCCAACACTGGGCCCGGCTCCCCTACACTGGGCCCAACTCCCCCACAATGGGCCGCACTCCCCTACACTGGGCCCGGCTTGCTCACACTGGGCCCGGCTCCCCCACACTGGGCCCCGCTCCCCCACAGTGGGACCCGCTCCCCCACACTGGGCCCGGCTCCCCCACACTGGGCCCGGCTCCTCCACACTGGGCCCCGCTCCCCCACACTGGGCCCGGCTCCCCCACACTGGGCCCCACTTCCCCACACTGGGCCCAAGTCCCCCACACTGGACCCCACTCCCCCACACTGGGCCCAACTCCCCCACACTGGACCTCTCTCCCCCACACTGGACCACACTCCCCCACACTGGGCCCCGCTTCCCCACACTGGGCCCCGCTCCCCCACACTGGGCCCGGCTCCCCCACACTGGGCCCCGCTCCCCCACACTGGGCCCCACGCCCCCACACTGGGCCGGGCTCCCCCACACTGGGCCCCACTCCCCCACACTGGGCCCCTCTCCCCCACACTGTGCCCAACTCCCCAACACTGGGCCCGGCTCCCCCACACTGGGCCCAACTCCCCCACACTGGGCCCCACTCCCCCACACTGGGCCCAACTCCCCCACACTGGGCCCCGCTCCCCCACACTGGGCCCCGCTCCCCCACACTGGGCCCCGCTCCCCCACACTGGGCCCCGCTCCCCCACACTGGGCCCCGCTCCCCCACACTGGGCCCCGGTCCCCCACACTGGGTCCCGCTCCCCCACACTGGGCCCGGCTCCCCCACACTGGGCCCCACTCCACCACACTGGGCCCCACTCCACCACACTGGGCCCCACTCCACCACACTGGGCCCCACTCCACCACACTGGGCCCCACTCCACCACACTGGGCCCCACTCCCCCACACTGGGCCCGGCTCCCCCACACTGGGCCCAACTCCCCCACACTGGGCCCCACTCCCCCACACTGGGCCCCACTCCCCCACACTGGGCCCAACTCCCCCACACTGGGCCCCACTCCCCCACACTGGGCCCCACTCCCCCACACTGGGCCCAACTCCCCCACACTGGGCCCCGCTCCCCCACACTGGGCCCCGCTCCCCCACACTGGGTCCCGCTCCCCCACACTGGGCCCAAGTCCCCCACACTGGGCACAAGTCCCCCACACTGGGCCCGGCTCCCCCACACTGGGCCCAACTCCCCCACACTGGGCCCGGCTACCCCACACTGGGCCCAACTCTCCCACACTGGGCCCAACTCCCCCACACTGGGCCCAACTCCCCCAGACTGGGTCCAACTCCCCCAAACTGGGCCCCGGCTCCCCCACACTGGGCCCGGCTCCCCCACACTGGGCCCGGCTCCCCCACACTGGGCCCGGCTCCCCCACACTGGGCCCCGCTTCCCCACACTGGGCCCAACTACCCCACACTGGGCCCGGCTCCCCCACACTGGGCCCGGATCCCCCACACTGGGGCCCACTCCCACACACTGGGCAAAACTCCCCCATACTGGGCACAACTCCCACAAACTGGGCTCAACTCCCACACACTGGGTCCGGATCCCCCACACTGGGCCCGCCTCCCCCACACTGGGCCCGGCTCCCCCACACTGGGCCCAACTCCCCCACACTGGACCCGGCTCCCCCACACTGGGCCCGGCTCCGCCACACTGAGCCCAACTCCCCCAAACTGGGCCCGGCTCCCCCACACTGGGCCCGGCTCCACCGCACTGGGCCCGGCTCCCCCACACTGGGCCCGGCTCCACCACACTGGGCCCCACTCCACCACACTGGGCCCCACTCCCCCACACTGGGCCCGGCTCCCCCACACTGGGCCCAACTCCCCCACACTGGGCCCCACCTGGGCCCCACTCCCCCACACTGGGCCCAACTCCCCCACACTGGGCCCCACTCCCCCACACTGGGCCCCACTCCCCCACACTGGGCCCAACTCCCCCACACTGGGCCCCGCTCCCCCACACTGGGCCCCGCTCCCCCACACTGGGTCCCGCTCCCCCACACTGGGCCCAAGTCCCCCACACTGGGCACAAGTCCCCCACACTGGGCCCGGCTCCCCCACACTGGGCCCAACTCCCCCACACTGGGCCCGGCTACCCCACACTGGGCCCAACTCTCCCACACTGGGCCCAACTCCCCCACACTGGGCCCAACTCCCCCAGACTGGGTCCAACTCCCCCAAACTGGGCCCGGCTCCCCCACACTGGGCCCGGCTCCCCCACACTGGGCCCGGCTCCCCCACACTGGGCCCGGCTCCCCCACACTGGGCCCCGCTTCCCCACACTGGGCCCAACTACCCCACACTGGGCCCGGCTCCCCCACACTGGGCCCGGATCCCCCACACTGGGGCCCACTCCCACACACTGGGCAAAACTCCCCCATACTGGGCACAACTCCCACAAACTGGGCTCAACTCCCACACACTGGGTCCGGATCCCCCACACTGGGCCCGCCTCCCCCACACTGGGCCCGGCTCCCCCACACTGGGCCCAACTCCCCCACACTGGACCCGGCTCCCCCACACTGGGCCCGGCTCCGCCACACTGAGCCCAACTCCCCCAAACTGGGCCCGGCTCCCCCACACTGGGCCCGGCTCCACCGCACTGGGCCCGGCTCCCCCACACTGGGCCCGGCTCCACCGCACTGGGCCCAACTCACCCACACTGGGCCCGGCTCCCCCACACTGGGCCCGGCTCCCCCACACTGGGCCCGGCTTGCTCACACTGGGCCCGGCTCCCCCACACTGGGCCCCACTCCCCCACACTGGGCCCCGCTCCCCCACACTGGGCCCCGCTCCCCCACACAGGACCCCGCTCCCCCACACTGGACCCCGCTCCCCCACACTGGACCCCGCTCCCCCACACTGGGCCCAACTCCCCCACACTGGACCTCTCTCCCCCACACTGGACCACACTCCCCCACACTGGGCCCCGCTCCCCCACACTGGGCCCCGCTCCCCCACACTGGGCCCCGCTCCCCCACACTGGGCCCGGCTCCCCCACACTGGGCCCCGCTCCCCCACACTGGGCCCCACGCCCCCACACTGGGCCGGGCTCCCCCACACTGGGCCCCACTCCCCCACACTGGGCCCCTCTCCCCCACACTGTGCCCAACTCCCCCACACTGGGCCCGGCTCCCCCACACTGGGCCCAACTCCCCCACACTGGGCCCCACTCCCCCACACTGGGCCCAACTCCCCCACACTGGGCCCAACTCCCCCACACTGGGCCCGGCTTCCCACACTGGGCCCGGCTCCCCCACACTGGGCCCGGCTCCCCCACACTGGGCCCGGCTCCCCCACAGTGGGCCCCACTCCCCCACACTGGGCCCGGCTCCCCCACACTGGGCCCCACCCCCCCACACTGGGCCCGGCTCCCCCACACTGGGCCCGGCTCCCCCACACTGGGCCAAACTCCCTCACACTGGGCCCGGCTCCCCCACACTGGGCCCGGCTTCCCCACACTGGGCCCGGCTCCCCCACACAGGGCCCGGCTCCCCCACACTGGGCCCCGCTCCCCACACTGGGCCCGGCTCCCCCACACTGGGCCCCGCTCCCCCACACTGGGCCCCACGCCCCCACACTGGGCCGGGCTCCCCCACACTGGGCCCCATTCCCCCACACTGGGCCCCTCTCCCCCCACACTGGGCCCAACTCCCCCACACTGGGCCCGGCTCCCCCACACTGGGCCCCACTCCCCCACACTGGGCCCCACTCCCCCACACTGGGCCCAACTCCCCCACACAGGCCCGGCTCCACCACACTGGGCCCGGCTCCCCAACACTGGGCCCGGCTCCCCCACACTGTGCCCCACTCCCCCACACTGGGCCCGGCTCCCCCACACTGGGCCTGGCTCCCCCACACTGGGCCCGGCTCCCCCACACTGGGCCCGGCTCCCCCACACTGGGCCAAACTCCCTCACACTGGGCCCGGCTCCCCCACACTGGGCCCGGCTCCCCCACACTGGGCCCGGCTCCCCCACACTGGGCCCGGCTCCCCCACACAGGGCCCGGCTCCCCCACACTGGGCCCGGCTCCCCTACACTGGGCCCAACTCCCCCACAATGGGCCGCACTCCCCTACACTGGGCCCGGCTCCCCCACACTGGGCCCAACTCCCCCACACTGGGCCCGGCTCCCCCACAGTGGGACCCGCTCCCCCACACTGGGCCCGGCTCCCCCACACTGGGCCCGGCTCCTCCACACTGGGCCCCGCTCCCCCACACTGGGCCCGGCTCCCCCACACTGGGCCCCACTTCCCCACACTGGGCCCAAGTCCCCCACACTGGACCCCACTCCCCCACACTGGGCCCAACTCCCCCACACTGGACCTCTCTCCCCCACACTGGACCACACTCCCCCACACTGGGCCCCGCTTCCCCACACTGGGCCCCGCTCCCCCACACTGGGCCCGGCTCCCCCACACTGGGCCCCGCTCCCCCACACTGGGCCCCACGCCCCCACACTGGGCCGGGCTCCCCCACACTGGGCCCCACTCCCCCACACTGGGCCCCTCTCCCCCACACTGTGCCCAACTCCCCAACACTGGGCCCGGCTCCCCCACACTGGGCCCAACTCCCCCACACTGGGCCCCACTCCCCCACACTGGGCCCAACTCCCCCACACTGGGCCCCACTCCCCCACACTGGGCCCCGCTCCCCCACACTGGGCCCCGCTCCCCCACACTGGGCCCCGCTCCCCCACACTGGGCCCCGCTCCCCCACACTGGGCCCCGCTCCCCCACACTGGGTCCCGCTCCCCCACACTGGGCCCGGCTCCCCCACACTGGGCCCCACTCCACCACACTGGGCCCGGCTCCCCCACACTGGGCCCGGCTCCCCCACACTGGGCCCCACTCCCCCACACTGCGCCCCACTCCCCCACACTGGGCCCAACTCCCCCACACTGGGCCCAACTCCCCCACACTGGGCCCCACTCCCCCACACTGTGCCCCACTCCCCCACACTGGGCCCCACTCCCCCACACTGGGCCCGGCTCCACCACACTGGGCCCAAGTCCCCCACACTGGGCCCAAGTCCCCCACACTGGGCCCGGCTCTGCCACACTGGGCCCAACTCCCCCACACTGGGCCCGGCTACCCCACACTGGGCCCAACTCTCCCACACTGGGCCCAACTCCCCCACACTGGGCCCAACTCCCCCAGACTGGGTCCAACTCCCCCAAACTGGGCCCGGCTCCCCCACACTGGGCCCGGCTCCCCCACACTGGGCCCGGCTCCCCCACACTGGGCCCGGCTCCCCCACACTGGGCCCGGCTTCCCCACACTGGGCCCAACTCCCCCACACTGGGCACCGCTCCCCCACACTGGGCCCCGCTCCCCCACACTGGGCCCCGCTCCCCCACACTGGGCCCGGCTCCCCCACACTGGGCCCGGCTCCCCCACACTGGGCCCAACTCCCCCACACTGGGCCCCGCTCCCCCACACTGGGCCCGGCTCCCCCACACTGGGCCCCGCTCCCCCACACTGAGCCCCGCTCCCCCACACTGGGCCCCGCTCCCCCACACTGGGCCCCGCTCCCCCACACTGGGCCCAACTACCCCACACTGCGCCCGGCTCCCCCACACTGGGCCCGGATCCCCCACACTGGGGCCCACTCCCCCACACTGGGCAAAACTCCCCCATACTGGGCACAACTCCCACAAACTGGGCTCAACTCCCCCACACTGGGCCCGGATCCCCCACACTGGGCCCGGCTCCCCCACACTGGGCCCGGCTCCCCCACACTGGGCCCAACTCCCCCACACTGGACCCGGCTCCCCCACACTGGGCCCGGCTCCGCCACACTGAGCCCAACTCCCCCAAACTGGGCCCGGCTCCCCCACACTGGGCCCGGCTCCACCGCACTGGGCCCAACTCACCCACACTGGGCCCGGCTCCCCCACACTGGGCCCGGCTCCCCCACACTGGGCCCGGCTCCCCCACACTGGGCCCGGCTCCCCCACACTGGGCCCGGCTCCCCCACACTGGGCCCGGCTCCACCGCACTGGGCCCAACTCACCCACACTGGGCCTGGCTCCCCCACACTGGGCCCGGCTCCCCCACACTGGGCCCTACTCCCCCACACTGGGCCCCGCTCCCCCACACTGGGCCCAACTCCCCCACACTGGACCTCTCTCCCCCACACTGGACCACACTCCCCCACACTGGGCCCCGCTCCCCCACACTGGGCCCCGCTCCCCCACACTGGGCCCCGCTCCCCCACACTGGGCCCGGCTCCCCCACACTGGGCCCCGCTCCCCCACACTGGGCCCCACGCCCCCACACTGGGCCGGGCTCCCCCACACTGGGCCCCACTCCCCCACACTGGGCCCCTCTCCCCCACACTGTGCCCAGCTCCCCCACACTGGGCCCGGCTCCCCCACACTGGGCCCAACTCCCCCACACTGGGCCCCACTCCCCCACACTGGGCCCAACTCCCCCACACTGGGCCCAACTCCCCCGCACTGGGCCCAACTCCCACACACTGGGCCCGGCTTCCCACACTGGGCCCGGCTCCCCCACACTGGGCCCGGCTCCCCCACACTGGGCCCGGCTCCCCCACAGTGGGCCCCACTCCCCCACACTGGGCCCGGCTCCCCCACACTGGGCCCCACCCCCCCACACTGGGCCCGGCTCCCCCTCACTGGGCCCGGCTCCCCCACACTGGGCCAAACTCCCTCACACTGGGCCCGGCTCCCCCACACTGGGCCCGGCTACCCCACACTGGGCCCGGCTCCACCACACAGGGCCCGGCTCCCCCACACTGGGCCCGGCTCCCCCACACTGGGCCCCGCTCCCCCACACTGGGCCCCACGCCCCCACACTGGGCCCCACGCCCCCACACTGGGCCCCACGCCCCCACACTGGGCCGGGCTCCCCCACACTGGGCCCCATTCCCCCACACTGGGCCCCTCTCCCCCACACTGGGCCCAACTCCCCCACACTGGGCCGGGCTCCCCCACACTGGGCCCCGCTCCCCCACACTGGGCCCCGCTCCCCCACACTGGGCCCAACTCCCCCACACAGGGCCCGGCTCCACCACACTGGGCCCGGCTCCCCAACACTGGGCCCGGCTCCCCCACACTGTGCCCCACTCCCCCACACTGGGTCCGGCTCCCCCACACTGGGCCCGGCTCCCCCACACTGGGCCCGGCTCCCCCACACTGGGCCCGGCTCCCCCACACTGGGCCAAACTCCCTCACACTGGGCCCGGCTCCCCCACACTGGGCCCGGCTCCCCCACACTGGGCCCGGCTCCCCCACACAGGGCCCGGCTCCCCCACACAGGGCCCGTCTCCCCTACACTGGGCCCAACTCCCCCACAATGGGCCGCACTCCCCCACACTGGGCCCCGCTCCCCCACACTGGGCCCAACTACCCCACACTGGGCCCGGCTCCCCCACACTGGGCCCGGATCCCCCACACTGCGGCCCACTCCCCCACACTGGGCAAAACTCCCCCATACTGGGCACAACTCCCACAAACTGGGCTCAACTCCCCCACACTGGGCCCGGATCCCCCACACTGGGCCCGGCTCCCCCACACTGGGCCCGGCTCCCCCACACTGGGCCCAACTCCCCCACACTGGACCCGGCTCCCCCACACTGGGCCCGGCTCCGCCACACTGAGCCCAACTCCCCCAAACTGGGCCCGGCTCCCCCACACTGGGCCCGGCTCCACCGCACTGGGCCCAACTCACCCACACTGGGCCCGGCTCCCCCACACTGGGCCCGGCTCCCCCACACTGGGCCCAGCTTGCTCACACTGGGCCCGGCTCCCCCACACTGGGCCCCACTCCCCCACACTGGGCCCCGCTCCCCCACACTGGGCCCAACTCCCCCACACTGGACCTCTCTCCCCCACACTGGACCACACTCCCCCACACTGGGCCCCGCTCCCCCACACTGGGCCCCGCTCCCCCACACTGGGCCCCGCTCCCCCACACTGGGCCCGGCTCCCCCACACTGGGCCCCGCTCCCCCACACTGGGCCCCACGCCCCCACACTGGGCCCCACGCCCCCACACTGGGCCCCACTCCCCCACACTGGGCCCCTCTCCCCCACACTGTGCCCAACTCCCCCACACTGGGCCCGGCTCCCCCACACTGGGCCCAACTCCCCCACACTGGGCCCCACTCCCCCACACTGGGCCCAACTCCCCCACACTGGGCCCAACTCCCCCACACTGGGCCCAACTCCCCCACACTGGGCCCGGCTTCCCACACTGGGCCCGGCTCCCCCACACTGGGCCCGGCTCCCCCACACTGGGCCCGGCTCCCCCACAGTGGGCCCCACTCCCCCACACTGGGCCCGGCTCCCCCACACTGGGCCCCACCCCCCCACACTGGGCCCGGCTCCCCCACACTGGGCCCGGCTACCCCACACTGGGCCCGGCTCCACCACACAGGGCCCGGCTCCCCCACACTGGGCCCGGCTCCCCCACACTGGGCCCCGCTCCCCCACACTGGGCCCCACGCCCCCACACTGGGCCCCACGCCCCCACACTGGGCCCCACGCCCCCACACTGGGCCGGGCTCCCCCACACTGGGCCCCATTCCCCCACACTGGGCCCCTCTCCCCCACACTGGGCCCAACTCCCCCACACTGGGCCGGGCTCCCCCACACTGGGCCCCACTCCCCCACACTGGGCCCCACTCCCCCACACTGGGCCCGGCTCCCCCACACTGGGCCCCACCCCCCCACACTGGGCCCGGCTCCCCCACACTGGGCCCGGCTCCCCCACACTGGGCCAAACTCCCTCACACTGGGCCCGGCTCCCCCACACTGGGCCCGGCTCCCCCACACTGGGCCCGGCTCCACCACACAGGGCCCGGCTCCCCCACACTGGGCCCCGCTCCCCCACACTGGGCCCGGCTCCCCCACACTGGGCCCCGCTCACCCACACTGGGCCCCACGCCCCCACACTGGGCCCCACGCCCCCACACTGGGCCGGGCTCCCCCACACTGGGCCCCATTCCCCCACACTGGGCCCCATTCCCCCACACTGGGCCCCTCTCCCCCACACTGGGCCCAACTCCCCCACACTGGGCCCGGCTCCCCCACACTGGGCCCCACTCCCCCACACTGGGCCCCACTCCCCCACACTGGGCCCAACTCCCCCACACAGGGCCCGGCTCCACCACACTGGGCCCGGCTCCCCAACACTGGGCCCGGCTCCCCCACACTGTGCCCCACTCCCCCACACTGGGCCCGGCTCCCCCACACTGGGCCCGGCTCCCCCACACTGGGCCCGGCTCCCCCACACTGGGCCAAACTCCCTCACACTGGGCCCGGCTCCCCCACACTGGGCCCGGCTCCCCCACACTGGGCCCGGCTCCCCCACACTGGGCCCGGCTCCCCTACACTGGGCCCAACTCCCCCACAATGGGCCGCACTCCCCCACACTGGGCCCGGCTCCCCCACACTGGGCCCAACTCCCCCACACTGGGCCCGGCTCCTCCACAGTGGGACCCGCTCCCCCACACTGGGCCCGGCTCCCCCACACTGGGCCCGGCTCCCCCACACTGGGCCCCGCTCCCCCACACTGGGCCCGGCTCCCCCACACTGGGCCCCACTTCCCCACACTGGGCCCGGCTCCCCCACACTGGGCCCAACTCCCCCACACTGGGCCCAACTTCCCCAGACTGGGCCCAACTCCCCCAAACTGGGCCCGGCACCCCCACACTGGGCCCTGCTCCCCCACACTGGGCCCGGCTCTGCCAGACTGGGCCCGGCTCCCCGACACTGAGCCCCACTCCCCCACACTGGGCCCCACTCCCCACACTGGGCCCCGCTCCCCCACACTGGGCCCCGGTCCCCCACACTGGACCCCACTCCCCCACACTGGACCCCACTCCCCCACACTGGGCCCAACTCCCCCACACTGGGCCCCACTCCCCCACACTGGGCCCCACTCCCCCACACTGGGCCCCACTCCCCCACACTGGGCCCAACTCCCCCACACTGGGCCCAACTCCCCCACACTGGGCCCGGCTCCCCCACACTGGGCCCGGCTCCCCCACACTGGGCCCAACTCCCCCACACTGGACACGGCTCCCCCACACTGGGCCCGGCTCCGCCACACTGAGCCCAACTCCCCAAACTGTGCCCGGCTCCCCCACACTGGGCCCGGCTCCACCGCACTGGGCCCCACTCCCCCACACTGGGCCCGGCTCCTCCACACTGGGCCCCACTCACCCACACTGGGCCCCGCTCCCCCAAACTGGGCCCCGCTCCCCCACACTGGGCCCGGCTCCCCCACACTGGGCCCCACTCCACCACACTGGGCCCCACTCCCCCACACTGGGCCCGGCTCCCCCACACTGGGCCCCGCTCCCCCACACTGGGCCCCACTCCCCCACACTGCGCCCCACTCCCCCACACTGCGCCCCACTCCCCCACACTGGGCCCAACTCCCCCACACTGGGCCCCACTCCCCCACACTGGGCCCCACTCCCCCACACTGGGCCCCACTCCCCCACACTGGGCCCCACTCCCCCACACTGGGCCCCACTCCCCCACACTGGGCCCGGCTCCACCACACTGGGCCCAAGTCCCCCACACTGGGCACAAGTCCACCACACTGGGCCCGGCTCCCCCACACTGGGCCCAACTCCACCACACTGGGCCCGGCTACCCCACACTGGGCCCAACTCTCCCACACTGGGCCCAACTCCCCCACACTGGGCCCAACTCCCCCAGACTGGGCCCAACTCCCCCAGACTGCGTCCAACTCCCCCAAACTGGGCCCGGCTCCCCCACACTGGGCCTGGCTGCCCCACACTGGGCCCGGCTCCCCCACACTGGGCCCGGCTCCCCCACACTGGGCCCAACTCCCCCACACTGGGCACCGCTCCCCCACACTGGGCCCCGCTCCCCCACACTGGGCCCCGCTCCCCCACACTGGGCCTGGCTCCCCCACACTGGGCCCGGCTCCCCCACACTGGGCCCAACTACCCCACACTGGGCCCCGCTCGCCCACACTGGGCCCAACTACCCCACACTGGGCCCCGCTCCCCCACACTGAGCCCCGCTCCCCCACACTGAGCCCCGCTCCCCCACACTGGGCCCAACTACCGCACACTGGGCCCGGCTCCCCCACACTGGGCCCGGATCCCCCACACTGGGGCCCACTCCCCCACACTGGGCACAACTCCCCCACACTGGGCACAACTCCCCCACACTGGGCTCAACTCCCCCACACTGGGCCCGGCTCCCCCACACTGGGCCCGGCTCCCCCACACTGGGCCCGGCTCCCCCACACTGGGCCCGGCTCCCCCACACTGGGCCCAACTCCCCCACACTGGGCCCCACTCCCCCACACTGGGCCCCACTCCCGCACACTGGGCCCAACTCCCCCACACTGGGCCCAACTCCCCCACACTGGGCCCGGCTCCCCCACACTGGGCCCGGCTCCCCCACACTGGGCCCAACTCCCCCACACTGGACCCGGCTCCCCCATACTGGGCCCGGCTCCGCCACACTGAGCCCAACACCCCCAAACTGGGCCCGGCTCCCCCACACTGGGCCCGGCTCCACCGCACTGGGCCCCACTCCCCCACACTGGGCCCGGCTCCCCCACACTGGGCCCAACTCCCCCACACTGGGCCCGGCTCCCCCACACTGGGCCCGGCTCCCCCACACTGGGCCCCACTCTCCCACACTGCGCCCCACTCCCCCACACTGGGCCCAACTCCCCCAAACTGGGCCCCGCTCCCCCACACTGGGCCCCACTCCCCCACACTGGGCCCCGCTCCCCCACACTGGGCCCGGCTCCTCCACACTGCGCCCCGCTCCCCCACACTGGGCCCGGCTCCCCCACACTGGGCCCCACTGCCCCACACTGGGCCCCACTCCCCCACACTGGGCCCGGCTCCCCCACACTGGGCCCAAGTCCCCCACACTGGGCCCAAGTCCCCCACACTGGGCCCGGCTCCCCCACACTGGGCCCAACTCCCCCACACTGGGCCCGGCTACCCCACACTGGGCCCAGCTCCCCCACACTGGACCCAATTCCCCCACACTGGGCCCAACTCACCCAGACTGGGCCCAACTCCCCCAAACTGGGCCCGGCTCCCCAACACTGGGCCCGGCTCCCCCACACTGGGCCAAACTCCCTCACACTGGGCCCGGCTCCCCCACACTGGGCCCGGCTCCCCCACACTGGGCCCGGCTGCCCCACACTGGGCCCAACTCCCCCACACTGGGCCCGGCTCCCCCACACTGGGCCCGGCTCCCCCACACTGGGCCCGGCTCCCCCACACTGGGCCCAACTCCCCCACAATGGGCCGCACTCCCCCACACTGGCCCCGGCTCCACCACACTGGGCCCAACTCCCCCACACTGGGCCCGGCTCCCCCACAGTGGGACCCACTCCCCCACACTGGGCCCGGCTCCCCCACACTGGGCCCGGCTCCCCCACACTGGGCCCGGCTCCCCCACACTGGGCCCAATTCCCCCACACTGGACCCCGCTCCACCACACTGGGCCCGGCTCCACCACACTGGGCCCAAGTCCCCCACACTGGGCCCAAGTCCACCACACTGGGCCCGGCTCCCCCACACTGGGCCCAACTCCCCCACACTGGGCCCGGCTACCCCACACTGGGCCCAACTCTCCCACACTGGGCCCAACTCCCCCACACTGGGCCCAACTCCCCCAGACTGGGCCCAACTCCCCCAGACTGCGTCCAACTCCCCCAAACTGGGCCCGGCTCCCCCGCACTGGGCCCGGCTCCACCGCACTGGGCCCCACTCCCCCACACTGGGCCCGGCTCCCCCACACTGGGCCCAACTCCCCCACACTGGGCCCGGCTCCCCCACACTGGGCCCGGCTCCCCCACACTGGGCCCCACTCTCCCACACTGCGCCCCACTCCCCCACACTGGGCCCAACTCCCCCAAACTGGGCCCCGCTCCCCCACACTGGGCCCCGCTCCCCCACACTGGGCCCCGCTCCCCCACACTGGGCCCGGCTCCTCCACACTGGGCCCCGCTCCCCCACACTGGGCCCGGCTCCCCCACACTGGGCCCCACTGCCCCACACTGGGCCCCACTGCCCCACACTGGGCCCCACTCCCCCACACTGGGCCCGGCTCCCCCACACTGGGCCCAAGTCCCCCACACTGGGCCCAAGTCCCCCACACTGGGCCCAAGTCCCCCACACTGGGCCCGGCTCCCCCACACTGGGCCCAACTCCCCCACACTGGGCCCAACTCCCCCACACTGGGCCCGGCTACCCCACACTGGGCCCAGCTCCCCCACACTGGACCCAATTCCCCCACACTGGGCCCAACTCACCCAGACTGGGCCCAACTCCCCCAAACTGGGCCCGGCTCCCCAACACTGGGCCCGGCTCCCACCCACTGGGCCAAACTCCCTCACACTGGGCCCGGCTCCCCCACACTGGGCCCGGCTCCCCCACACTGGGCACGGCTCCCCCACACAGGGCCCGGCTCCCCCACACAGGGCCCGGCTCCCCCACACTGGGCCCGGCTCCCCCACACTGGGCCCAACTCCCCCACAATGGGCCGCACTCCCCCACACTGGGCCCGGCTCCACCACACTGGGCCCAACTCCCCCACACTGGGCCCGGCTCCCCCACACTGGGCCCGGCTCCCCCACACTGGGCCCGGCTCTGCCACACTGGGCCCGGCTCCCCGACACTGACCCCACTCCCCCACACTGGGCCCCACTCCCCCACACTGGGCCCAACTCCCCCACACTGGGCCCAACTCCCCCACACTGGGCCCGGCTCCCCCACACTGGGCCCCGCTCCCCCACACTGGGCCCCGCTCCCCCACACTGGACCCCACTCCCCCACACTAGGCCCAACTCCCCCACACTGGGCCCAACTCCCCCACACTGGGCCCCACTCCCCCACACTGGGCCCCACTCCCCCACACTGGGCCCCACTCCCCCACACTGGGCCCAACTCCCCCACACTGGGCCCAACTCCCCCACACTGGGCCCGGCTCCCCCACACTGGGCCCGGCTCCCCCATACTGGGCCCAACTCCCCCACACTGGACCCGGCTCCCCCACACTGGGCCCGGCTCCGCCACACTGAGCCCAACTCCCCCAAACTGGGCCCGGCTCCCCCACACTGGGCCCGGCTCCACCGCACTGGGCCCCACTCCCCCACACTGGGCCCGGCTCCTCCACACTGGGCCCCACTCACCCACCACTGGGCCCCGCTCCCCCAAACTGGGCCCCGCTCCCCCACACTGGGCCCGGCTCCCCCACACTGGGCCCCACTCCACCACACTGGGCCCCACTCCCCCACACTGGGCCCCACTCCCCCACACTGGGCCCGGCTCCCCCACACTGGGCCCGGCTCCCCCACACTCCGCCCCGCTCCCCCACACTCCGCCCCAGTCCCCCACACTGGGCCCAACTCCCCCACACTGGGCCCGGCTCCCCCACACTGGGCCCGGCTCCCCCACACTGGGCCCGGCTCCCCCACACTGGGCCCAACTCCCCCACACTGGGCCCCACTCCCCCACACTGGGCCCCACTCTCCCACACTGG
Organism: Pristiophorus japonicus; assembly: GCF_044704955.1. Taxonomy (NCBI): domain Eukaryota; kingdom Metazoa; phylum Chordata; class Chondrichthyes; family Pristiophoridae; genus Pristiophorus; species Pristiophorus japonicus. The sequence continues at coordinate 698,081 of NW_027253303.1, forward strand.
GCCCAACTCCCCCACACTGGGCCCAACTCCCCCACACTGGGCCCGGCTCCCCCACACTGGGCCCGGCTCCCCCACACTGGGCCCCACTCTCCCACACTGCGCCCCACTCCCCCACACTGGGCCCAACTCCCCCAAACTGGGCCCCGCTCCCCCACACTGGGCCCGGCTCCCCCACACTGGGCCCCACTCCCCCACACTGGGCCCCACTCCCCCACACTGGGCCCAACTCCCCCACACTGGGCCCAACTCCCCCACACTGGGCCCGGCTCCCCCACACTGGGCCCGGCTCCCCCACACTGGGCCCCACTCTCCCACACTGCGCCCCACTCCCCCACACTGGGCCCAACTCCCCCAAACTGGGCCCCGCTCCCCCACACTGGGCCCGACTCCCCCACACTGGGCCCGGCTCCTCCACACTGGGCCCCGCTCCCCCACACTGGGCCCCGCTCCCCCACACTGGGCCCAGCTCACCCACACTGGGCCCCACTGCCCCACACTGAGCCCCACTCCCCCACACTGGGCCCGGCTCCCCCACACTGGGCCCGGCTCCACCGCACTGGGCCCCACTCCCCCACACTGGGCCCGGCTCCTCCACACTGGGCCCCACTCACCCACACTGGGCCCCGCTCCCCCACACTGGGCCCCGCTCCCCCACACTGGGCCTGGCTCCCCCACACTGGGCCTGGCTCCCCCACACTGGGCCCCATTCCACCACACTGGGCCCCACTCCCCCACACTGGGCCCCACTCCCCCACACTGGGCCCGGCTCCCCCACACTGGGCCCCGCTCCCCCACACTGGGCCCCGCTCCCTCGCACTGGGCCCCACTCCCCCACACTGGACCCCACTCACCCACACTGGGCCCCGCTCCCCCAAACTGGGCCCCGCTCCCCCACACTGGGCCCGGCTCCCCCACAATGGGCCCCACTCCACCATACTGGGCCCCACTCCCCCACACTGGGCCCCACTCCCCCACACTGGGCCCGGCTCCCCCACACTGGCCCCCGCTCCCCCACACTGGGCCCCGCTCCCCGACACTGGGCCCAACTCCCCCACACTGGGCCCGGCTCCCCCACACTGGGCCCAAGTCCCCCACACTGGGCCCAAGTCCCCCACACTGGGCCCAAGTCCCCCACACTGGGCCCCACTCCCCCACACTGGGCCCGGCTCCACCGCACTGGGCTCCACTCCCCAACACTGGGCCCAAGTCCCCCACACTGGGCCCAAGTCCCCCACACTGGGCCCGGCTCCTCCACACTGGGCCCCGCTCCCCCACACTGGGCCCCGCTCCCCCACACTGGGCCCGGCTCACCCACACTGGGCCCCACTGCCCCACACTGGGCCCCACTCCCCCACACTGGGCCCGGCTCCCCCACACTGGGCCCGGCTCCACCGCACTGGGCCCCACTCCCCCACACTGGGCCCGGCTCCTCCACACTGGGCCCCACTCACCCACACTGGGCCCCGCTCCCCCACACTGGGCCCCGCTCCCCCACACTGGGCCTGGCTCCCCCACACTGGGCCTGGCTCCCCCACACTGGGCCCCATTCCACCACACTGGGCCCCACTCCCCCACACTGGGCCCCACTCCCCCACACTGGGCCCGGCTCCCCCACACTGGGCCCCGCTCCCCCACACTGGGCCCCGCTCCCTCGCACTGGGCCCCACTCCCCCACACTGGACCCCACTCACCCACACTGGGCCCCGCTCCCCCAAACTGGGCCCCGCTCCCCCACACTGGGCCCGGCTCCCCCACAATGGGCCCCACTCCACCATACTGGGCCCCACTCCCCCACACTGGGCCCCACTCCCCCACACTGGGCCCGGCTCCCCCACACTGGCCCCCGCTCCCCCACACTGGGCCCCGCTCCCCGACACTGGGCCCAACTCCCCCACACTGGGCCCGGCTCCCCCACACTGGGCCCAAGTCCCCCACACTGGGCCCAAGTCCCCCACACTGGGCCCAAGTCCCCCACACTGGGCCCAAGTCCCCCACACTGGGCCCCACTCCCCCACACTGGGCCCAACTCCCCCACACTGGGCCCGGCTCCCCCACACTGGGCCCGGCTCCCCCACACTGGGCCCCACTCTCCCACACTGCGCCCCACTCCCCCACACTGGGCCCAACTCCCCCAAACTGGGCCCCGCTCCCCCACACTGGGTCCGGCTCCCCCACACTGGGCCCCACTCCCCCACACTGGGCCCCACTCACCCACACTGGGCCCGGCTCCCCCACACTGGGCCCAAGTCCCCCACACTGGGCCCAAGTCCCCCACACTGGGCCCAAGTCCCCCACACTGGGCCCGGCTCCCCCACACTGGGCCCAACTCCCCCACACTGGGCCCGGCTCCCCCACACTGGGCCCGGCTCCCCCACACTGGGCCCAATTCCCCCACACTGGACCCCGCTCCACCACACTGGGCCCGGCTCCACCACACTGGGCCCAAGTCCCCCACACTGGGCCCAAGTCCACCACACTGGGCCCGGCTCCCCCACACTGGGCCCAACTCCCCCACACTGGGCCCGGCTACCCCACACTGGGCCCAACTCTCCCACACTGGGCCCAACTCCCCCACACTGGGCCCAACTCCCCCAGACTGGGCCCAACTCCCCCAGACTGCGTCCAACTCCCCCAAACTGGGCCCGGCTCCCCCGCACTGGGCCCGGCTCCACCGCAGTGGGCCCCACTCCCCCACACTGGGCCCGGCTCCCCCACACTGGGCCCAACTCCCCCACACTGGGCCCGGCTTCCCCACACTGGGCCCGGCTCCCCCACACTGGGCCCCACTCTCCCACACTGCGCCCCACTCCCCCACACTGGGCCCAACTCCCCCAAACTGGGCCCCGCTCCCCCACACTGGGCCCCGCTCCCCCACACTGGGCCCCGCTCCCCCACACTGGGCCCGGCTCCTCCACACTGCGCCCCGCTCCCCCACACTGGGCCCGGCTCCCCCACACTGGGCCCCACTGCCCCACACTGGGCCCCACTGCCCCACACTGGGCCCCACTCCCCCACACTGGGCCCGGCTCCCCCACACTGGGCCCAAGTCCCCCACACTGGGCCGAAGTCCCCCACACTGGGCCCGGCTCCCCCACACTGGGCCCAACTCCCCCACACTGGGCCCAACTCCCCCACACTGGGCCCGGCTACCCCACACTGGGCCCAGCTCCCCCACACTGGACCCAATTCCCCCACACTGGGCCCAACTCACCCAGACTGGGCCCAACTCCCCCAAACTGGGCCCGGCTCCCCAACACTGGGCCCGGCTCCCCCACACTGGGCCAAACTCCCTCACACTGGGCCCGGCTCCCCCACACTGGGCCCGGCTCCCCCACACTGGGCACGGCTCCCCCACACAGGGCCCGGCTCCCCCACACAGGGCCCGGCTCCCCCACACTGGGCCCGGCTCCCCCACACTGGGCCCAACTCCCCCACAATGGGCCGCACTCCCCCACACTGGGCCCGGCTCCACCACACTGGGCCCAACTCCCCCACACTGGGCCCGGCTCCCCCACACTGGGCCCGGCTCCCCCACACTGGGCCCGGCTCTGCCACACTGGGCCCGGCTCCCCGACACTGACCCCACTCCCCCACACTGGGCCCCACTCCCCCACACTGGCCCAACTCCCCCACACTGGGCCCAACTCCCCCACACTGGGCCCGGCTCCCCACACTGGGCCCCGCTCCCCCACACTGGGCCCCCGCTCCCCCACACTGGGCCCCCGCTCCCCCACACTGGACCCCACTCCCCCCACACTAGGCCCCAACTCCCCCACACTGGGCCCACTCCCCCACACTGGGCCCCACTCCCCCACACTGGGCCCCACTCCCCCACACTGGGCCCCACTCCCCCACACTGGGCCCAACTCCCCCACACTGGGCCCAACTCCCCCACACTGGGCCCGGCTCCCCCACACTGGGCCCGGCTCCCCCATACTGGGCCCAACTCCCCCACACTGGACCCGGCTCCCCCACACTGGGCCCGGCTCCGCCACACTGAGCCCAACTCCCCCAAACTGGGCCCGGCTCCCCCACACTGGGCCCGGCTCCACCGCACTGGGCCCCACTCCCCCACACTGGGCCCGGCTCCTCCACACTGGGCCCCACTCACCCACCACTGGGCCCCGCTCCCCCAAACTGGGCCCCGCTCCCCCACACTGGGACCGGCTCCCCCACACTGGGCCCCACTCCACCACACTGGGCCCCACTCCCCACACTGGGCCCCACTCCCCCACACTGGGCCCGGCTCCCCCACACTGGGCCCGGCTCCCCCACACTCCGCCCCGCTCCCCCACACTCCGCCCCAGTCCCCCACACTGGGCCCAACTCCCCCACACTGGGCCCGGCTCCCCCACACTGGGCCCGGCTCCCCCACACTGGGCCCGGCTCCCCCACACTGGGCCCAACTCCCCCACACTGGGCCCCACTCCCCCACACTGGGCCCCACTCTCCCACACTGGGCCCAACTCCCCCACACTGGGCCCAACTCCCCCACACTGGGCCCGGCTCCCCCACACTGGGCCCGGCTCCCCCACACTGGGCCCCACTCTCCCACACTGCGCCCCACTCCCCCACACTGGGCCCAACTCCCCCAAACTGGGCCCCGCTCCCCCACACTGGGCCCGGCTCCCCCACACTGGGCCCCACTCCCCCACACTGGGCCCCACTCCCCCACACTGGGCCCAACTCCCCCACACTGGGCCCAACTCCCCCACACTGGGCCCGGCTCCCCCACACTGGGCCCGGCTCCCCCACACTGGGCCCCACTCTCCCACACTGCGCCCCACTCCCCCACACTGGGCCCAACTCCCCCAAACTGGGCCCCGCTCCCCCACACTGGGCCCGACTCCCCCACACTGGGCCCGGCTCCTCCACACTGGGCCCCGCTCCCCCACACTGGGCCCCGCTCCCCCACACTGGGCCCGGCTCACCCACACTGGGCCCCACTGCCCCACACTGAGCCCCACTCCCCCACACTGGGCCCGGCTCCCCCACACTGGGCCCGGCTCCACCGCACTGGGCCCCACTCCCCCACACTGGGCCCGGCTCCTCCACACTGGGCCCCACTCACCCACACTGGGCCCCGCTCCCCCACACTGGGCCCCGCTCCCCCACACTGGGCCTGGCTCCCCCACACTGGGCCTGGCTCCCCCACACTGGGCCCCATTCCACCACACTGGGCCCCACTCCCCCACACTGGGCCCCACTCCCCCACACTGGGCCCGGCTCCCCCACACTGGGCCCCGCTCCCCCACACTGGGCCCCGCTCCCTCGCACTGGGCCCCACTCCCCCACACTGGACCCCACTCACCCACACTGGGCCCCGCTCCCCCAAACTGGGCCCCGCTCCCCCACACTGGGCCCGGCTCCCCCACAATGGGCCCCACTCCACCATACTGGGCCCCACTCCCCCACACTGGGCCCCACTCCCCCACACTGGGCCCGGCTCCCCCACACTGGCCCCCGCTCCCCCACACTGGGCCCCGCTCCCCGACACTGGGCCCAACTCCCCCACACTGGGCCTGGCTCCCCCACACTGGGCCCAAGTCCCCCACACTGGGCCCAAGTCCCCCACACTGGGCCCAAGTCCCCCACACTGGGCCCCACTCCCCCACACTGGGCCCGGCTCCACCGCACTGGGCTCCACTCCCCCACACTGGGCCCAAGTCCCCCACACTGGGCCCAAGTCCCCCACACTGGGCCCGGCTCCTCCACACTGGGCCCCGCTCCCCCACACTGGGCCCCGCTCCCCCACACTGGGCCCGGCTCACCCACACTGGGCCCCACTGCCCCACACTGGGCCCCACTCCCCCACACTGGGCCCGGCTCCCCCACACTGGGCCCGGCTCCACCGCACTGGGCCCCACTCCCCCACACTGGGCCCGGCTCCTCCACACTGGGCCCCACTCACCCACACTGGGCCCCGCTCCCCCACACTGGGCCCCGCTCCCCCACACTGGGCCTGGCTCCCCCACACTGGGCCTGGCTCCCCCACACTGGGCCCCATTCCACCACACTGGGCCCCACTCCCCCACACTGGGCCCCACTCCCCCACACTGGGCCCGGCTCCCCCACACTGGGCCCCGCTCCCCCGCACTGGGCCCCGCTCCCTCGCACTGGGCCCCACTCCCCCACACTGGACCCCACTCACCCACACTGGGCCCCGCTCCCCCAAACTGGGCCCCGCTCCCCCACACTGGGCCCGGCTCCCCCACAATGGGCCCCACTCCACCATACTGGGCCCCACTCCCCCACACTGGGCCCCACTCCCCCACACTGGGCCCGGCTCCCCCACACTGGCCCCCGCTCCCCCACACTGGGCCCCGCTCCCCGACACTGGGCCCAACTCCCCCACACTGGGCCCGGCTCCCCCACACTGGGCCCAAGTCCCCCACACTGGGCCCAAGTCCCCCACACTGGGCCCAAGTCCCCCACACTGGGCCCAAGTCCCCCACACTGGGCCCCACTCCCCCACACTGGGCCCAACTCCCCCACACTGGGCCCGGCTCCCCCACACTGGGCCCGGCTCCCCCACACTGGGCCCCACTCTCCCACACTGCGCCCCACTCCCCCACACTGGGCCCAACTCCCCCAAACTGGGCCCCGCTCCCCCACACTGGGTCCGGCTCCCCCACACTGGGCCCCACTCCCCCACACTGGGCCCCACTCACCCACACTGGGCCCGGCTCCCCCACACTGGGCCCAAGTCCCCCACACTGGGCCCAAGTCCCCCACACTGGGCCCAAGTCCCCCACACTGGGCCCGGCTCCCCCACACTGGGCCCAACTCCCCCACACTGGGCCCGGCTACCCCACACTGGGCCCAGCTCCCCCACACTGGGCCCAACTCCCCCACACTGGGCCCAACTCACCCAGACTGGGCCCAACTCCCCCAAACTGGGCCCGGCTCCTCCACACTGGGCCCCGCTCCCCCACACTGGGCCCGGCTCCCCCACACTGGGCCCCACTCCCCCACACTGGGCCCCACTCACCCACACTGGGCCCGGCTCCCCCACACTGGGCCCAAGTCCCCCACACTGGGCCCAAGTCACCCACACTGGGCCCAAGTCCCCCACACTGGGCCCGGCTCCCCCACACTGGGCCCAACTCACCCAGATTGGGCCCAACTCACCCAAACTGGGCCCGGCTCCCCCACACTGGGCCCGGCTCCCCCACACTGGGCCCTACTCCCCCACACTGGGCCCCGCTCCCCACACTGGGCCCCGCTCCCCCACACTGGGCCCCGCTCCCCCACACTGGACCCCGCTCCCCCACACTAGGCCCAACTCCCCCACACTGGGCCCAACTCCCCCACACTGGGCCCCATTCCCCCACACTGGGCCCCACTCCCCCACACTGGGCCCCACTCACCCAAACTGGGCCCGGCTCCCCCACACTGGGCCCAAGTCCCCCACACTGGGCCCAAGTCCCCCACACTGGGCCCAAGTCCCCCACACTGGGCCCGGCTCCCCCACACTGGGCCCAACTCCCCCACACTGGGCCCGGCTACCCCACACTGGGCCCAGCTCCGCCACACTGGGCCCAACTCCCCCACACTGGGCCCAACTCACCCAGACTGGGCCCAACTCCCCCAAACTGGGCCCGGCTCCCCCACACTGGGCCCGGCTCCCCCACACTGGGCCCAACTACCCCACACTGGGCCCCGCTCCCCCACACTGGGCCCCGCTCCCCCACACTGGGCCCCGCTCCCCCACACTGGGCCCCGCTCCCCCACACTGGACCCCGCTCCCCCACACTAGGCCCAACTCCCCCACACGGGGCCCCACTCCCCCACACTGGGCACAACTCCCCCACACTGGGCACAACTCCCCCACACTGGGCACAACTCCCCCACACTGGGCACAACTCCCCCACACTGGGCCCAACTCGCCCACACTGGGCCCGACTCCCCCACACTGGGCCCGGCTCCCCCAAACTGGGCCCAACTCCCCCACACTGGACCCGGCTCCCCCACACTGGGCCCGGCTCCGCCGCACTGAGCCCAACTCCCCCAAATTGAGCCCGGCTCCCCCACACTGGGCCCGGCTCCACCGCACTGGGCCCCACTCCCCCACACTGGGCCCGGCTCCTCCACACTGGGCCCAACTCCCCCACACTGGGCCCCGCTCCCCCACATTGGGCCCCGCTCCCCCACACTGGGCCCCGCTCCCCCACACTGGGCCCGGCTCCCCCACACTGGGCCCCACTCCACCACACTGGGCCCCACTCCCCCACACTGGGCCCCACTCCCCCACACTGGGCCCCACTCCCCCACACTGGGCCCCACTCCCCCACACTGGGCCCCACTCCCCCACACTGGGCCCCACTCCCCCACACTGGGCCCCACTCCCCCACACTGGGCCCCACTCCCCCACACTGGGCCCCACTCCCCCACACTGGGCCCCACTCCCCCACACTGGGCCCCACTCCCCCACACTGGGCCCCACTCCCCCACACTGGGCCCCACTCCCCCACACTGGGCCCCACTCCCCCACACTGTGCCCAACTCCCCCACAATGGGCCCGGCTACCCCACACTGGGCCCAGCTCCCCCACACTGGGCCCAACTCCCCCACACTGGGCCCAACTCACCCAGACTGGGCCCAACTCCCCCAAACTGGGCCCGGCTCCTCCACACTGGGCCCCGCTCCCCCACACTGGGCCCGGCTCCCCCACACTGGGCCCCACTCCCCCACACTGGGCCCCACTCACCCACACTGGGCCCGGCTCCCCCACACTGGGCCCAAGTCCCCCACACTGGGCCCGGCTCCCCCACACTGGGCCCCACTCCACCACACTGGGCCCCACTCCCCCACACTGGGCCCCACTCCCCCACACTGGGCCCCACTCCCCCACACTGGGCCCCACTCCCCCACACTGGGCCCCACTCCCCCACACTGGGCCCCACTCCCCCACACTGGGCCCCACTCCCCCACACTGGGCCCCACTCCCCCACACTGGGCCCCACTCCCCCACACTGGGCCCCACTCCCCCACACTGTGCCCAACTCCCCCACAATGGGCCCGGCTACCCCACACTGGGCCCAGCTCCCCCACACTGGGCCCAACTCCCCCACACTGGGCCCAACTCACCCAGACTGGGCCCAACTCCCCCAAACTGGGCCCGGCTCCTCCACACTGGGCCCCGCTCCCCCACACTGGGCCCGGCTCCCCCACACTGGGCCCCACTCCCCCACACTGGGCCCCACTCACCCACACTGGGCCCGGCTCCCCCACACTGGGCCCAAGTCCCCCACACTGGGCCCAAGTCCCCCACACTGGGCCCAAGTCCCCCACACTGGGCCCAAGTCCCCCACACTGGGCCCGGCTCCCCCACACTGGGCCCAACTCCCCCACACTGGGCCCGGCTACCCCACACTGGGCCCAGCTCCCTCACACTGGGCCCAACTCCCCCACACTTGTCCCAACTCACCCAGACTGGGCCCAACTCCCCCAAACTGGGCCCGGCTCCCCCACACTGGGCCCGGCTCCCCCACACTGGGCCCAACTCCCCCACACTGGGCCCCGCTCCCACACACTGGGCCCCGCTCCCCCACACTGGGCCCCGCTCCCCCACATTGGGCCCCGCTCCCCCACACTGGACCCCGCTCCCCCACACTGGACCCCGCTCCCCCACACTGGACCCCGCTCCCCCACACGAGGCCCAACTCCCCCACACTGGGCCCAACTCCCCCACACTGGGCGCCACTCCCCCACACTGGGCCCCACTCACCCACACTGGGCCCCACTCACCCACACTGGGCCCGGCTCCCCCACACTGGGCCCAAGTCCCCCACACTGGGCCCAAGTCCCCCACACTGGGCCCAAGTCCCCCACACTGGGCCCAACTCCCCCAAACTGGGCCCGGCTCCCCCACACTGGGCCCGGCTCCCCCACACTGGGCCCCGCTCCCCCACACTGGGCCCCGCTCCCCCACACTGGACCCCGCTCCCCCACACTGGACCCCGCTCCCCCACACTGGGCCCAACTCCCCCACACTGGGCCCCGCTCCCCCACACTGGGCCCCGCTCCCCCACACTGGGCCCGGCACCCCCACACTGGGCCCCACTCCCCCACACTGGGCCACACTCCCCCACACTGGGCCCCACTCCCCCACACTGGGCCCAACTCCCCCACACTGGGCCCAACTCCCCCAAACTGGGCCCCGCTCCCCCACACTGGGCCCCGCTCCCCCACACTGGGCCCAGCTCCTCTACACTGGGCCCGGCTCCCCCACACTGGGCCCCGCTCCCCCACACTGGGCCCCGCTCACCCACACTGGGCCCGGCTCCCCCACACTGGGCCCAAGTCCCCCACACTGGGCCCAAGTCCCCCACACTGGTCCCAAGTCCCCCACACTGGGCCCCACTCACCCACACTGGGCCCCGCTCACCCAAACTGGGCCCCGCTCCCCCACACTGGGCCCCGCTCCCCGACACTGGGCCCAACTCCCCCACACTGGGCCCGGCTCCCCCACACTGGGCCCAAGTCCCCCACACTGGGCCCAAGTCCCCCACACTGGGCCCAAGTCCCCCACACTGGGCCCCGCTCCCCCACACTGGGCCCAACTCCCCCACACTGGGCCCGGCTCCCCCACACTGGGCCCGGCTCCCCCACACTGGGCCCCACTCTCCCACACTGCGCCCCACTCCCCCACACTGGGCCCAACTCCCCCAAACTGGGCCCCGCTCCCCCATACTGGGCCCGGCTCCCCCACACTGGGCCCCACTCCCCCACACTGGGCCCCACTCACCCACACTGGGCCCGACTCCCCCACACTGGGCCCAAGTCCCCCACACTGGGCCCAAGTCCCCCACACTGGGCCCAAGTCCCCCACACTGGGCCCAAGTCCCCCACACTGGGCCCGGCTCCCCCACACTGGGCCCAACTCCCCCACATTGGGCCAGGCTACCCCATACTGGGCCCAGCTCCCCCACACTGGGCCCAACTCCCCCACACTGGGCCCAACTCACCCAGACTGGGCCCAACTCCCCCAAACTGGGCCCGGCTCCTCCACACTGGGCCCCGCTCCCCCACACTGGGCCCGGCTCCCCCACACTGGGCCCCACTCCCCCACACTGGGCCCCACTCACCCACACTGGGCCTGGCTCCCCCACACTGGGCCCAAGTCCCCCACACTGGGCCCAAGTCCCCCACACTGGGCCCAAGTCCCCCACACTGGGCCCAAGTCACCCACACTGGGCCCGGCTCCCCCACACTGGGCCCAACTCCCCCACACTGGGCCCGGCTACCCCACACTGGGCCCAGCTCCCCCACACTGGGCCCAACTCCCCCACACTGGGCCCAACTCACCCAGACTGGGCCCAACTCCCCCAAACTGGGCCCGGCTCCCCCACACTGGGCCCGGCTCCCCCACACTGGGCCCAACTCCCCCACACTGGGCCCCGCTCCCCACCCTGGGCCCCGCTCCCCCACACTGGGCCCCGCTCCCCCACACTGGACCCCGCTCCCCCACACTAGGCCCAACTCCCCCACACTGGGCCCAACTCCCCCACACTGGGCCCCACTCCCCCACACTGGGCCCCACTCACCCACAGTGGGCCCGGCTCCCCCACACTGGGCCCAAGTCCCCCACACTGGGCCCAAGTCCCCCACACTGGGCCCAAGTCCCCCACACTGGGCCCAAGTCCCCCAGACTGGGCCCGGCTCCCCCACACTGGGCCCAACTCCCCCACACTGGGCCCGGCTACCCCACACTGGGCCCAGCTCCCCCACACTGGGCCCAACTCCCCCACACTGGGCCCAACTCACCCAGACTGGGCCCAACTCACCCAGACTGGGCCCAACTCCCCGAAACTGGGCCCGGCTCCCCCACACTGGGCCCGGATCCCCCACACTGGGCCCAACTCCCCCACACTGGGCCCCGCTCCCCCACACTGGGCCCCGCTCCCCCACACTGGGCCCCGCTCCCCCACACTGGACCCCACTCCCCCACACTGGGCCCCACTCCCCCACACTGGGCACAACTCCCCCACACTGGGCCCAACTGCCCCACACTGGGCCCGGCTCCCCCACACTGGGCCCGGCTCCCCCAAACTGGGCCCGACTCCCCCACACTGGACCCGACTCCCCCACACTGGGCCCGGCTCCGCCGCACTGAGCCCAACTCCCCCAAATTGGGCCCGGCTCCCCCACACTGGGCCCGGCTCCACCGCACTGGGCCCCACTCCCCCACACTGGGCCCGGCTCCTCCACACTGGGCCCAACTCCCCCACACTGGGCCCCGCTCCCCCACACTGTGCCCCGCTCCCCCACATTGGGCCCCGCTCCCCCACACTGGGCCCGGCTTCCCCACACTGGGCCCCACTCCACCACACTGGGCCCCACTCCCCCACACTGGGCCCCACTCCCCCACACTGGGCCCCACTCCCCCACACTGGGCCCCACTCCCCCACACTGGGCCCAACTCCCCCACACTGGGCCCGGCTACCCCACACTGGGCCCAGCTCCCCCACACTGGGCCCAACTCCCACACACTGGGCCCAACTCGCCCAGACTGGGCCCAACTCCCCCAAACTGGGCCCGGCTCCTCCACACTGGGCCCCGCTCCCCCACACTGGGCCCGGCTCCCCCACACTGGGCCCCACTCCCCCAAACTGGGCCCCACTCACCCACACTGGGCCCGGCTCCCCCACACTGGGCCCAAGTCCCCCACACTGGGCCCAAGTCCCCCACACTGGGCCCAAGTCCCCCACACTGGGCCCAAGTCCCCCACACTGGGCCCAAGTCCCCCACACTGGGCCCGGCTCCCCCACACTGGGCCCAACTCCCCCACACTGGGCCCGGCTACCCCACACTGGGCCCAGCTCCCCCACACTGGGCCCAACTCCCCCACACTTGTCCCAACTCACCCAGACTGGGCCCAACTCCCCCAAACTGGGCCCGGCTCCCCCACACTGGGCCCGGCTCCCCCACACTGGGCCCAACTCCCCCACAGTGGGCCCCGCTCCCACACACTGGGCCCCGCTCCCCCACACTGGGCCCCGCTCCCCCACACTGGGCCCCGCTCCCCCACACTGGACCCCGCTCCCCCACACTGGACCCCGCTCCCCCACACTGGACCCCGCTCCCCCACACTGGACCCCGCTCCCCCACACTAGGCCCAACTCCCCCACACTGGGCCCAACTCCCCCACACTGGGCGCCACTCCCCCACACTGGGCCCCACTCACCCACACTGGGCCCGGCTCCTCCACACTGGGCCCCGCTCCCCCACACTGGGCCCAACTCACCCAGACTGGGCCCAACTCCCCCAAACTGGGCCCGGCTCCTCCACACTGGGCCCAAGTCCCCCACACTGGGCCCAAGTCCCCCACACTGGGCCCAAGTCCCCCACACTGGGCCCGGCTCCCCCACACTGGGCCCAACTCGCCCACACTGGGCCCGACTCCCCCACACTGGGCCCGGCTCCCCCAAACTGGGCCCAACTCCCCCACACTGGACCCGGCGCCCCCACACTGGTCCCGGCTCCCCCACACTGCGCCCAACTCCCCCACACTGGGCCCCGCTCCCCCACACTGGGCCCGGCTCCCCCACACTGGGCCCCGCTCCCCCACACTGGACCCCGCTCCCCCACACTCGGCCCAACTCCCCCACACTGGGCCCAACTCCCCCACACTGGGCCCCACTCCCCCACACTGGGCCCCGCTCACCCACACTGGGCCCCGCTCCCCCACACTGGGCCCAAGTCCCCCACACTGGGCCCAAGTCCCCCACACTGGGTCCAAGTCCCCCACACTGGGCCCAGCTCCCCCACACTGCGCCCAACTCCGCAACACTGGGCCCGACTACCCCACACTGGGCCCAGCTCCCCCACACTGGGCCCAACTCCCCCACACTGGGCCCAACTCACGCAGACTGGGCCCAACTCCCCCAAACTGGGCCCGGCTCCCCCACACTGGGCCCGGCTCCCCCACACTGGGCCCAACTCCCCCACACTGGGCCCCGCTCCCCCACACTGGGCCCCGCTCCCCCACACTGGGCCCCGCTCCCCCACACTGGGCCCCGCTCCCCCACACTGGACCCCACTCCCCCACACTAGGCCCAACTCCCCCACACTGGGCCCAACTGCCCCACACTGGGCCCCACTCCCCCACACTGGGCCCCACTCCCCCACACTGGGCACAACTCCGCCACACTGGGCCCAACTCCCCCACACTGGGCCCGGCTCCCCCACACTGGGCCCGACTCCCCCAAACTGGGCCCAACTCCCCCACACTGGACCCGGCTCCCCCACACTCGGCCCGGCTCCGCCGCACTGAGCCCAACTCCCCCAAATTGGGCCCGGCTCCCCCACACTGGGCCCGGCTCCACCGCCCTGGGCCCCACTCCCCCACACTGGGCCCGGCTCCTCCACACTGGGCCCAACTCCCCCACACTGGGCCCCGCTCCCCCACACTGGGCCCCGCTCCCCCACACTGGGCCCCGCTCCCCCACACTGGGCCCGGCTCCCCCACACTTGTCCCCACTCCACCACACTGGGCCCCACTCCCCCACACTGGGCCCCACTCCCCCACACTGGGCCCAACTCCCGCACACTGGGCCCGGCTCCCCCACACTGGGCCCCGCTCCCCCACACTGGGCCCCACTCTCCCACACTGGGCCCGGCTCCCCCACACTGGGCCCCACTCCCCCACACTGGCCCCACTCACCCACACTGGGCCCGGCTCCCCCACACTGGGCTCAAGTCCCCCACACTGGGCCCAAGTCCCCCACACTGGGCCCAAGTCCCCCACACTGGGCCGGCTCCCCCACACTGGGCCTAACTCCCCCACACTGGGCCCGGCTACCCCACACTGGGCCCAGCTCCCCCACACTGGGCCCAACTCACCCACACTGGGCCCAACTCACCCAGACTGGGCACAACTCCCCCAAAATGGGCCCGGCTCCCCCACACTGGACCCGGCTCCCCCACACTGGGCCCGGCTCCCCCACACTGGGCCCCACTCCCCCACACTGGGCCCCACTCCCCCACACTGGGCCCGGCTCCTCCACACTGGGCCCAACTCCCCCACACTGGGCCCCACTCACCCACACTGGGCCCGGCTCCCCCACACTGGGCCCGGCTCCCCCACACTGGGCCCCACTCCACCACACTGGGCCCCACTCCCCCACACTAGGCCCCACTCCCCCACACTGGGCCCAACTCCCCCACACTGGGCCCAACTCCCCCACACTGGGCCCGGCTCCCCCACACTGGGCCCGACTCCCCCAAACTGGGCCCAACTCCCCCACACTGGACCCGGCTCCCCCACACTCGGCCCGGCTCCGCCGCACTGAGCCCAACTCCCCCAAATTGGGCCCGGCTCCCCCACACTGGGCCCGGCTCCACCGCACTGGGCCCCACTCCCCCACACTGGGCCCGGCTCCTCCACACTGGGCCCAACTCCCCCACACTGGTCCCGGCTCCCCCACACTGGGCCCAACTCCCCCACACTGGGCCCCGCTCCCCCACACTGGGCCCCGCTCCCCCACACTGGGCCCCGCTCCCCCACACTGGACCCCGCTCCCCCACACTAGGCCCAACTCCCCCACACTGGGCCCAACTCCCCCACACTGGGCCCCACTCCCCCACACTGGGCCCCGCTCACCCACACTGGGCCCGGCTCCCCCACACTGGGCCCAAGTCCCCCACACTGGGCCCAAGTCCCCCACACTGGGCCCAAGTCCCCCACACTGGGCCCGGCTCCCCCACACTGGGCCCAACTCCCCCACACTGGGCCCCACTCACCCACACTGGGCCCGGCTCCCCCACACTGGGCCCAAGTCCCCCACACTGGGCCCAATTCCCCCACACTGGGCCCAAGTCCCCCACACTGGGCCCGGCTTCCCCACACTGGGCCCAACTCCCCCACACTGGGCCCGGCTACCCCACACTGGGCCCAGCTCCCCCACACTGGGCCCAACTCACCCAGACTGGGCCCAACTCCCCCAAACTGGGCCCGGCGCCCCCACACTGGTCCCGGCTCCCCCACACTGGGCCCAACTCCCCCACACTGGGCCCCGCTCCCCCACACTGGGCCCGGCTCCCCCACACTGGGCCCCGCTCCCCCACACTGGACCCCGCTCCCCCACACTCGGCCCAACTCCCCCACACTGGGCCCAACTCCCCCACACTGGGCCCCACTCCCCCACACTGGGCCCCGCTCACCCACACTGGGCCCGGCTCCCCCACACTGGGCCCAAGTCCCCCACACTGGGCCCAAGTCCCCCACACTGGGCCCAAGTCCCCCACACTGGGCCCAGCTCCCCCACACTGGGCCCAACTCCGCAACACTGGGCCCGACTACCCCACACTGGGCCCAGCTCCCCCACACTGGGCCCAACTCCCCCACACTGGGCCCAACTCACGCAGACTGGGCCCAACTCCCCCAAACTGGGCCCGGCTCCCCCACACTGGGCCCGGCTCCCCCACACTGGGCCCAACTCCCCCACACTGGGCCCCGCTCCCCCACACTGGGCCCCGCTCCCCCACACTGGGCCCCGCTCCCCCACACTGGACCCCACTCCCCCACACTAGGCCCAACTCCCCCACACTGGGCCCAACTGCCCCACACTGGGCCCCACTCCCCCACACTGGGCCCCACTCCCCCACACTGGGCACAACTCCGCCACACTGGGCCCAACTCCCCCACACTGGGCCCGGCTCCCCCACACTGGGCCCGACTCCCCCAAACTGGGCCCAACTCCCCCACACTGGACCCGGCTCCCCCACACTCGGCCCGGCTCCGCCGCACTGAGCCCAACTCCCCCAAATTGGGCCCGGCTCCCCCACACTGGGCCCGGCTCCACCGCACTGGGCCCCACTCCCCCACACTGGGCCCGGCTCCTCCACACTGGGCCCAACTCCCCCACACTGGGCCCCGCTCCCCCACACTGGGCCCCGCTCCCCCACACTGGGCCCCGCTCCCCCACACTGGGCCCGGCTCCCCCACACTGGGCCCGGCTCCCCCACACTTGTCCCCACTCCACCACACTGGGCCCCACTCCCCCACACTGGGCCCCACTCCCCCACACTGGGCCCAACTCCCGCACACTGGGCCCGGCTCCCCCACACTGGGCCCCGCTCCCCCACACTGGGCCCCACTCTCCCACACTGGGCCCGGCTCCCCCACACTGGGCCCCACTCCCCCACACTGGGCCCCACTCACCCACACTGGGCCCGGCTCCCCCACACTGGGCTCAAGTCCCCCACACTGGGCCCAAGTCCCCCACACTGGGCCCAAGTCCCCCACACTGGGCCGGCTCCCCCACACTGGGCCTAACTCCCCCACACTGGGCCCGGCTACCCCACACTGGGCCCAGCTCCCCCACACTGGGCCCAACTCCCCCACACTGGGCCCAACTCACCCAGACTGGGCACAACTCCCCCAAAATGGGCCCGGCTCCCCCACACTGGACCCGGCTCCCCCACACTGGGCCCGGCTCCCCCACACTGGGCCCCTCTCCCCCACACTGGGCCCCACTCCCCCACACTGGGCCCGGCTCCTCCACACTGGGCCCAACTCCCCCACACTGGGCTCCACTCACCCACACTGGGCCCGGCTCCCCCACACTGGGCCCGGCTCCCCCACACTGGGCCCGGCTCCCCCACACTGGGCCCCACTCCCCCACACTAGGCCCCACTCCCCCACACTGGGCCCAACTCCCCCACACTGGGCCCGGCTCCCCCACACTGGGCCCGGCTCCCCCACACTGGTCCCCACTCTCCCACACTGCGCCCCACTCCCCCACACTGGGCCCAACTCCCCCAAACTGGGCCCCGCTCCCCCACACTGGGCCCGTCTCCCCCACACTGGGCCCGGCTCCTCCACACTGGGCCCCGCTCCCCCACACTGGGCCCGGCTCCCGCACACTGGGCCCCACTCCCCCAAACTGGGCCCCGCTTCCCCACACTGGGCCCGGCTCCCCCACACTGGGCCCCACTCCACCACACTGGGCCCCACTCCACCACACTGGGCCCCACTCCCCCACACTCTGCCCCACTCCCCCACACTGGGCCCGGCTCCCCCACACTGGCCCCCGCTCCCCCACACTGGGCCCCGCTCCCCCACACTGGGCCCAACTCCCCCACACTGGGCCCGGCTCCCCCACACTGGGCCCAACTCCCCCACACTGGGCCCCACTCCCCCACACTGGGCCCCACTCCCCCACACTGGGCCCCACTCCCCAACACTGGGCCCCACTCCCCCACACTGGGCCCAACTCCCCCACACTGGGCCCAGCTCCCCCACACTGGGCCCGGCTCCCCCACACTGGGCCCCACTCTCCCACACTGCGCCCCACTCCCCCACACTGGGCCCAACTCCCCCAAACTGGGCCCCGCTCCCCCACACTGGGCCCGGCTCCCCCACACTGGGCCCGGCTCCTCCACACTGGGCCCCGCTCCCCCACACTGGGCCCGGCTCCCCCACACTGGGCCCCACTCCCCCACACTGGGCCCCAGTCACCCACACTGGGCCCGGCTCCCCCACACTGGGCCCAAGTCCCCCACACTGGGCCCAAGTGCCCCACACTGGGCCCGGCTCCCCCACACTGGGCCCAACTCCCCCGCACTGGGCCCGGCTCCCCCACACTGGGCCCGGCTCCCCCAAACTGGGCCCAACTCCCCCACACTGGACCCGGCTCCCCCACACTGGGCCCGGCTCCGCCGCACTGAGCCCAACTCCCCCAAATTGGGCCCGGCTCCCCCACATTGGGCCCGGCTCCACCGCACTGGGCCCCACTCCCCCACACTGGGCCCGGCTCCTCCACACTGGGCCCAACTCCCCCACACTGGGCCCCACTCACCCACACTGGGCCCCGCTCCCCCACACTGGGCCCCGCTCCCCCACACTGGTCCCGGCTCCCCCACACTGGGCCCCACTCCACCACACTGGGCCCCACTCCCCCACACTGGGCCCCACTCCCCCACACTGGGCCCAACTCCCCCACACTGGGCCCGGCTCCCCCACACTGGGCCCCGCTCCCCCACACTGGGCCCCGCTCTCCCACACTGCGCCCCACTCCCCCACACTGGACCCAACTCCCCCAAACAGGGCCCCGCTCCCCCACACTGGGCCCGGCTCCCCCACACTGGGCCCGGCTCCCCCACACTGGGCCCGGCTCCTCCACACTGGGCCCCGCTCCCCCACACTGGGCCCGGCTCCCCCACACTGGGCCCCACTCCCCCACACTGGGCCCCACTCACCCACACTGGGCCCGGCTCCCCCACACTGGGCCCAAGTCCCTCACACTGGGCCCAAGTCCCCCACACTGGGCCCAAGTCCCCCACACTGGGCCCGGCTCCACCACACTGGGCCTAACTCCCCCACACTGGGCCCGGCTACCCCACACTGGGCCCAGCTCCCCCACACTGGGCCCAACTCCCCCACACTGGGCCCAACTCACCCAGACTGGGCCCAACTCCCCCAGACTGGGCCCGGCTCCCCCACACTGGGCCCGGCTCCCCCACACTGGGCACGGCTCCCCCACACTGGGCCCCGCTCCCCCACACTGGGCCCGGCTCCCCCACACTGGGCCCGGCTCCCCCAAACTGGGCCCAACTCCCCCACACTGGACCCGGCGCCCCCACACTGGTCCCGGCTCCCCCACACTGCGCCCAACTCCCCCACACTGGGCCCCGCTCCCCCACACTGGGCCCGGCTCCCCCACACTGGGCCCCGCTCCCCCACACTGGACCCCGCTCCCCCACACTCGGCCCAACTCCCCCACACTGGGCCCAACTCCCCCACACTGGGCCCCACTCCCCCACACTGGGCCCCGCTCACCCACACTGGGCCCGGCTCCCCCACACTGGGCCCAAGTCCCCCACACTGGGCCCAAGTCCCCCACACTGGGCCCAAGTCCCCCACACTGGGCCCAGCTCCCCCACACTGCGCCCAACTCCGCAACACTGGGCCCGACTACCCCACACTGGGCCCAGCTCCCCCACACTGGGCCCAACTCCCCCACACTGGGCCCAACTCACGCAGACTGGGCCCAACTCCCCCAAACTGGGC
Source organism: Pristiophorus japonicus (assembly GCF_044704955.1). Taxonomy (NCBI): domain Eukaryota; kingdom Metazoa; phylum Chordata; class Chondrichthyes; family Pristiophoridae; genus Pristiophorus; species Pristiophorus japonicus. Next base: position 718,098 of record NW_027253303.1, read on the forward strand.
CCGGCTCCCCCACACTGGGCCCGGCTCCCCCACACTGGGCCCAACTCCCCCACACTGGGCCCAAGTCCCCCACACTGGGCCCGGCTCCCCCACACTGGGCCCAACTCCCCCACACTGGGCCCCACTCACCCACACTGGGCCCGGCTCCCCCACACTGGGCCCAAGTACCCCACACTGGGCCCAATTCCCCCACACTGGGCCCAAGTCCCCCACACTGCGCCCGGCTCCCCCACACTGGGCCCAACTCCCCCACACTGGGCCCGGCTACCCCACACTGGGCCCAGCTCCCCCACACTGGGCCCAACTCACCCAGACTGGGCCCAACTCCCCCAAACTGGGCCCGGCGCCCCCACACTGGTCCCGGCTCCCCCACACTGGGCCCAACTCCCCCACACTGGGCCCCGCTCCCCCACACTGGGCCCGGCTCCCCCACACTGGGCCCCGCTCCCCCACACTGGACCCCTCTCCCCCACACTCGGCCCAACTCCCCCACACTGGGCCCAACTCCCCCACACTGGGCCCCACTCCCCCACACTGGGCCCCGCTCACCCACACTGGGCCCGGCTCCCCCACACTGGGCCCAAGTCCCCCACACTGGGCCCAAGTCCCCCACACTGGGCCCAAGTCCCCCACACTGGGCCCAGCTCCCCCACACTGGGCCCAACTCCGCAACACTGGGCCCGACTACCCCACACTGGGCCCAGCTCCCCCACACTGGGCCCAACTCCCCCACACTGGGCCCAACTCACGCAGACTGGGCCCAACTCCCCCAAACTGGGCCCGGCTCCCCCACACTGGGCCCGGCTCCCCCACACTGGGCCCAACTCCCCCACACTGGGCCCCGCTCCCCCACACTGGGCCCCGCTCCCCCACACTGGGCCCCGCTCCCCCACACTGGACCCCACTCCCCCACACTAGGCCCAACTCCCCCACACTGGGCCCAACTGCCCCACACTGGGCCCCACTCCCCCACACTGGGCCCCACTCCCCCACACTGGGCACAACTCCGCCACACTGGGCCCAACTCCCCCACACTGGGCCCGGCTCCCCCACACTGGGCCCGACTCCCCCAAACTGGGCCCAACTCCCCCACACTGGACCCGGCTCCCCCACACTCGGCCCGGCTCCGCCGCACTGAGCCCAACTCCCCCAAATTGGGCCCGGCTCCCCCACACTGGGCCCGGCTCCACCGCACTGGGCCCCACTCCCCCACACTGGGCCCGGCTCCTCCACACTGGGCCCAACTCCCCCACACTGGGCCCCGCTCCCCCACACTGGGCCCCGCTCCCCCACACTGGGCCCCGCTCCTCCACACTGGGCCCGGCTCCCCCACACTTGTCCCCACTCCACCACACTGGGCCCCACTCCCCCACACTGGGCCCCACTCCCCCACACTGGGCCCAACTCCCGCACACTGGGCCCGGCTCCCCCACACTGGGCCCCGCTCCCCCACACTGGGCCCCACTCTCCCACACTGGGCCCGGCTCCCCCACACTGGGCCCCACTCCCCCACACTGGGCCCCACTCACCCACACTGGGCCCGGCTCCCCCACACTGGGCTCAAGTCCCCCACACTGGGCCCAAGTCCCCCACACTGGGCCCAAGTCCCCCACACTGGGCCGGCTCCCCCACACTGGGCCTAACTCCCCCACACTGGGCCCGGCTACCCCACACTGGGCCCAGCTCCCCCACACTGGGCCCAACTCCCCCACACTGGGCCCAACTCACCCAGACTGGGCACAACTCCCCCAAAATGGGCCCGGCTCCCCCACACTGGACCCGGCTCCCCCACACTGGGCCCGGCTCCCCCACACTGGGCCCCTCTCCCCCACACTGGGCCCCACTCCCCCACACTGGGCCCGGCTCCTCCACACTGGGCCCAACTCCCCCACACTGGGCTCCACTCACCCACACTGGGCCCGGCTCCCCCACACTGGGCCCGGCTCCCCCACACTGGGCCCGGCTCCCCCACACTGGGCCCCACTCCCCCACACTAGGCCCCACTCCCCCACACTGGGCCCAACTCCCCCACACTGGGCCCGGCTCCCCCACACTGGGCCCGGCTCCCCCACACTGGTCCCCACTCTCCCACACTGCGCCCCACTCCCCCACACTGGGCCCAACTCCCCCAAACTGGGCCCCGCTCCCCCACACTGGGCCCGTCTCCCCCACACTGGGCCCGGCTCCTCCACACTGGGCCCCGCTCCCCCACACTGGGCCCGGCTCCCGCACACTGGGCCCCACTCCCCCAAACTGGGCCCCGCTTCCCCACACTGGGCCCGGCTCCCCCACACTGGGCCCCACTCCACCACACTGGGCCCCACTCCACCACACTGGGCCCCACTCCCCCACACTCTGCCCCACTCCCCCACACTGGGCCCGGCTCCCCCACACTGGCCCCCGCTCCCCCACACTGGGCCCCGCTCCCCCACACTGGGCCCAACTCCCCCACACTGGGCCCGGCTCCCCCACACTGGGCCCAACTCCCCCACACTGGGCCCCACTCCCCCACACTGGGCCCCACTCCCCCACACTGGGCCCCACTCCCCCACACTGGGCCCCACTCCCCAACACTGGGCCCCACTCCCCCACACTGGGCCCAACTCCCCCACACTGGGCCCAGCTCCCCCACACTGGGCCCGGCTCCCCCACACTGGGCCCCACTCTCCCACACTGCGCCCCACTCCCCCACACTGGGCCCAACTCCCCCAAACTGGGCCCCGCTCCCCCACACTGGGCCCGGCTCCCCCACACTGGGCCCGGCTCCTCCACACTGGGCCCCGCTCCCCCACACTGGGCCCGGCTCCCCCACACTGGGCCCCACTCCCCCACACTGGGCCCCAGTCACCCACACTGGGCCCGGCTCCCCCACACTGGGCCCAAGTCCCCCACACTGGGCCCAAGTGCCCCACACTGGGCCCGGCTCCCCCACACTGGGCCCAACTCCCCCGCACTGGGCCCGGCTCCCCCACACTGGGCCCGGCTCCCCCAAACTGGGCCCAACTCCCCCACACTGGACCCGGCTCCCCCACACTGGGCCCGGCTCCGCCGCACTGAGCCCAACTCCCCCAAATTGGGCCCGGCTCCCCCACATTGGGCCCGGCTCCACCGCACTGGGCCCCACTCCCCCACACTGGGCCCGGCTCCTCCACACTGGGCCCAACTCCCCCACACTGGGCCCCACTCACCCACACTGGGCCCCGCTCCCCCACACTGGGCCCCGCTCCCCCACACTGGGCCCGGCTCCCCCACACTGGGCCCGGCTCCTCCACACTGGGCCCCGCTCCCCCACACTGGGCCCGGCTCCCCCACACTGGGCCCCACTCCCCCACACTGGGCCCCACTCACCCACACTGGGCCCGGCTCCCCCACACTGGGCCCAAGTCCCTCACACTGGGCCCAAGTCCCCCACACTGGGCCCAAGTCCCCCACACTGGGCCCGGCTCCACCACACTGGGCCTAACTCCCCCACACTGGGCCCGGCTACCCCACACTGGGCCCAGCTCCCCCACACTGGGCCCAACTCCCCCACACTGGGCCCAACTCACCCAGACTGGGCCCAACTCCCCCAGACTGGGCCCGGCTCCCCCACACTGGGCCCGGCTCCCCCACACTGGGCACGGCTCCCCCACACTGGGCCCCACTCCCCCACACTGGGCCCGGCTCCCCCACACTGGGCCCGGCTCCCCCAAACTGGGCCCAACTCCCCCACACTGGACCCGGCGCCCCCACACTGGTCCCGGCTCCCCCACACTGCGCCCAACTCCCCCACACTGGGCCCCGCTCCCCCACACTGGGCCCGGCTCCCCCACACTGGGCCCCGCTCCCCCACACTGGACCCCGCTCCCCCACACTCGGCCCAACTCCCCCACACTGGGCCCAACTCCCCCACACTGGGCCCCACTCCCCCACACTGGGCCCCGCTCACCCACACTGGGCCCGGCTCCCCCACACTGGGCCCAAGTCCCCCACACTGGGCCCAAGTCCCCCACACTGGGCCCAAGTCCCCCACACTGGGCCCAGCTCCCCCACACTGCGCCCAACTCCGCAACACTGGGCCCGACTACCCCACACTGGGCCCAGCTCCCCCACACTGGGCCCAACTCCCCCACACTGGGCCCAACTCACGCAGACTGGGCCCAACTCCCCCAAACTGGGCCCGGCTCCCCCACACTGGGCCCGGCTCCCCCACACTGGGCCCAACTCCCCCACACTGGGCCCAAGTCCCCCACACTGGGCCCGGCTCCCCCACACTGGGCCCAACTCCCCCACACTGGGCCCCACTCACCCACACTGGGCCCGGCTCCCCCACACTGGGCCCAAGTCCCCCACACTGGGCCCAATTCCCCCACACTGGGCCCAAGTCCCCCACACTGGGCCCGGCTCCCCCACACTGGGCCCAACTCCCCCACACTGGGCCCGGCTCCACCACACTGGGCCTAACTCCCCCACACTGGGCCCGGCTACCCCACACTGGGCCCAGCTCCCCCACACTGGGCCCAACTCCCCCACACTGGGCCCAACTCACCCAGACTGGGCCCAACTCCCCCAGACTGGGCCCGGCTCCCCCACACTGGGCCCGGCTCCCCCACACTGGGCACGGCTCCCCCACACTGGGCCCCACTCCCCCACACTGGGCCCGGCTCCCCCACACTGGGCCCGGCTCCCCCAAACTGGGCCCAACTCCCCCACACTGGACCCGGCGCCCCCACACTGGTCCCGGCTCCCCCACACTGCGCCCAACTCCCCCACACTGGGCCCCGCTCCCCCACACTGGGCCCGGCTCCCCCACACTGGGCCCCGCTCACCCACACTGGACCCCGCTCCCCACACTCGGCCCAACTCCCCCACACTGGGCCCAACTCCCCCACACTGGGCCCCACTCCCCCACACTGGGCCCCGCTCACCCACACTGGGCCCGGCTCCCCCACACTGGGCCCAAGTCCCCCACACTGGGCCCAAGTCCCCCACACTGGGCCCAAGTCCCCCACACTGGGCCCAGCTCCCCCACACTGCGCCCAACTCCGCAACACTGGGCCCGACTACCCCACACTGGGCCCAGCTCCCCCACACTGGGCCCAACTCCCCCACACTGGGCCCAACTCACGCAGACTGGGCCCAACTCCCCCAAACTGGGCCCGGCTCCCCCACACTGGGCCCGGCTCCACCACACTGGGCCTAACTCCCCCACACTGGGCCCGGCTACCCCACACTGGGCCCAGCTCCCCCACACTGGGCCCAACTCCCCCACACTGGGCCCAACTCACCCAGACTGGGCCCAACTCCCCCAGACTGGGCCCGGCTCCCCCACACTGGGCCCGGCTCCCCCACACTGGGCACGGCTCCCCCACACTGGGCCCCACTCCCCCACACTGGGCCCGGCTCCCCCACACTGGGCCCGGCTCCCCCAAACTGGGCCCAACTCCCCCACACTGGACCCGGCGCCCCCACACTGGTCCCGGCTCCCCCACACTGCGCCCAACTCCCCCACACTGGGCCCCGCTCCCCCACACTGGGCCCGGCTCCCCCACACTGGACCCCGCTCCCCCACACTCGGCCCAACTCCCCCACACTGGGCCCAACTCCCCCACACTGGGCCCCACTCCCCCACACTGGGCCCCGCTCACCCACACTGGGCCCGGCTCCCCCACACTGGGCCCAAGTCCCCCACACTGGGCCCAAGTCCCCCACACTGGGCCCAAGTCCCCCACACTGGGCCCAGCTCCCCCACACTGCGCCCAACTCCGCAACACTGGGCCCGACTACCCCACACTGGGCCCAGCTCCCCCACACTGGGCCCAACTCCCCCACACTGGGCCCAACTCACGCAGACTGGGCCCAACTCCCCCAAACTGGGCCCGGCTCCCCCACACTGGGCCCGGCTCCCCCACACTGGGCCCAACTCCCCCACACTGGGCCCCGCTCCCCCACACTGGGCCCCGCTCCCCCACACTGGGCCCCGCTCCCCCACACTGGACCCCACTCCCCCACACTAGGCCCAACTCCCCCACACTGGGCCCAACTGCCCCACACTGGGCCCCACTCCCCCACACTGGGCCCCACTCCCCCACACTGGGCACAACTCCGCCACACTGGGCCCAACTCCCCCACACTGGGCCCGGCTCCCCCACACTGGGCCCGACTCCCCCAAACTGGGCCCAACTCCCCCACACTGGACCCGGCTCCCCCACACTCGGCCCGGCTCCGCCGCACTGAGCCCAACTCCCCCAAATTGGGCCCGGCTCCCCCACACTGGGCCCGGCTCCACCGCACTGGGCCCCACTCCCCCACACTGGGCCCGGCTCCTCCACACTGGGCCCAACTCCCCCACACTGGGCCCCGCTCCCCCACACTGGGCCCCGCTCCCCCAC